>NW_009611353.1:0-6550 GCF_000690535.1 Cariama cristata
GGCCGAGACCTCAGTGCGCAAGCGCCGCTCTGGGTCCGGCGAGGCGCTGGCGCCTTGCGCAAGCGCAGTACCTGCTGCGAGGAGATGCCACTCTGTCGATTGGGCAGTCCCTCGGGCCAGGGACCAAGCCCCTCCCACCTCGTGATGGATGGCGCGGCCAGCGAATGACAGCGCGGCTGAGCGGCACGGAGGCGGGTGCTCAGGTGAGCGGTCACGGTCCCACCTGGACAGGATGAGGAGGCAGTCGGTATGGTGTGGGATCCGCTGTGGGCTGAGGGTAGGTCAGGCCGCGGGGAGAAGCCCGACATGGCCCTGGAGCGGCCCCGACGGCCCGGTGGACGGGCTGAGAGCAGGGAGGGTGCCAAAGGCAATCGCCGCTGCCGCAAGAGAAGAGGCGGCCGGGTGTCGGGAGAGCAGGACAAGGGTGGGAAGGAGGCTGAGCCTTTTGCGGTGCCAGGGCAGGCGAGCTGGGTGAGGTGCAGCCAGCTCCACTCCCCCCGAAGCACTGTCGCTATGCGGATGAGGAATTTTTCGCACCATCTGGGTTTAACTGTGTAAATGTAGTGGTTCCTTCCCTCCGTTCATAACGGACAATGTCTTCTAGCGGCCTTCACACAAGAGTAAGAAGCTATTATGTCTATGAAGGTCCACGCACTTCAGTGCTTGTCTGTTACCTTCAGGCTAGAGAAGAGAATTAATGGCACTCTTCCAGTGTCTGGCTACAAGCTGTCTTCCTCCCATCTGAGACACCAAAAGATGATGACATGACACTTCCAGTATACTGTGTGGACAGTCAAACTGCAATCATTAAATGTTACTGTTGCCTGAAAATTTGCTTCTCACACATACTGGTCTCTTCCTGAGGGCTGGTCCCACTGAAATTTGGATGCTCTGCTGTGTTTGCCAAATTGCTTAACCTTTGTTTCATCTTACCAGGGTAACTGGCCCAAGACCAACAGATGAATTGCTAGGTATCAGAATAAAGCATATACATGTATATTTGCCACAAGATGGGGGGCATAATTGGATGACAGTACTTCAGGCAGATCAAGTCTATTCAATACTTTATTAAGGGCTTGAAAGAGGGAATGGAAGCTATGTTTCTAAAATTGGTAGATGACACGAACCTGGCAAAAACTGCTAGCAGGTGGAAGAAGGAATTCAGAATCTTGTATTGATCCATACAAGAAATAATCTAAGATCAAGGAGGTTAACTTTAATAACAAAAGGCAAAAAATACTACATATTGGAATTTGAAATCAAGTATATAAATTCAAAATAGCCAAAATAATCAGAAAGTGATCACATGTGGATAGCAAATCAAAGCTAAATGTTTATCAGTAGCAACATGCTGCTGCAGAGGAAGTAAATCTAATTCTAGGCCATTAAAAGTGGCGTTGTGTATAAAGCCTAGAAAGCAATCATTTCACTTTACTTGGCACAGTCAAGGCCGCTGATGGAGTGCATGATGATGCAGTTCACTTTGGGACTCTGCAGTTCAACAAAGGCGTGGACAAACTCAACATAGTCTAGAAGAGAGTAGGAGGAATGATCAGAGGTTTATGAAACATGACCTAGGTGGGAATGTAAACAGAAATTGTTTAGCTGTTCTGCAGGAACTGTCTTTATGCAGTTTCCACATTTCATTTGGAAACTATGAACTTTTTTCCCCAATTCTGTTGATGTAATATATACATATTTCAACATCACTGTCTACAGCATACATCATAACTGAATGGGATTGACTCTGTCTACATGCAAAGCCCTGGAAACTCTCCCTTATAGTCAAGTGTTGTGAATGAGCTAATTTTTAATTCCCTCAACTTCTAGTAGTAATAAGCACAAACCTAAGTAAAACACCAAGGCTGGCCACACAACCTAAGTTCAAAGTCCATGATTGCTTAATCATACAACACATTAATGATATTTCATAACATAGTGTAATATGTAATCTTATATAGCTTATTTACTATCATGCAGGTTTATTGTACAACTGCTAACTTTCTAATCTCCTCAGAAGTCTTTGGAACAAGCAAAGTTGAGTCAACTTGAGAACTTCTGTTATGGTAAAATGTGTAAATTATTTGCAAAAAGAGCGATAAATGCATGATGGCAAAACTCATATTCACTGCTCACTAATCATTCCCTTTATGAGATCTGGTAGTTCACATTACAGCTTTTTGAGGATTGTCTTAGAGAAAATAAAGCCAAGGTTGTGTGTTCATATGAATATGTATGTTTTATCAATCAATTAATCTATATATCTGTCTACCTTTGCTTTATATTGCTTAGCTTGCAGAATTTTGCTGAGCAGTTCTGCTTGTAATATTTTACATAACTACATGTATTCAAATGTTCCTAAAAGTGCCTGTCATCTGAAGGTGCAGAGGGTCTTCTGGTTCTCTTACTGTTATTAAACTCTTCTATAAAACATTTCTAGAAAGATGCACTTACACATACTCATGGGCCACAAAAGGAGATCTTTACTGAGCTGCCCAGGGACATGTGAGGCTAAGGTCGAGACAGACAGTAATTCCTTACTGCAAGAATTTAACGCATGTAACTATTTTAAGCAAATGTCACATGCTTGGGTTCACTATGAAGATCAATTTGCAGTAACTTTCTCTTGTTTCTTCAGCCTGACTTCCAACTTATGTTAGGCAGAACAGTTGCAATATTGCATTTCCTCTGTTATTAAACAGAGTTGAGCTAAGGGGTTGTGATCCCAAGGTACATTTAAAAATAGTAGTTTGGGAATATGCCGTTTCCCACATAAAAGGGAGTTCTATGTTGTGAGAGCAAACGGGCATTATGCTGTGATGAAGCAATGGGGAAACTGCTTTCTGCTTGTGTCTCTCTCCCCCACGCCCCCTGCCAAATTCCGTATGCTGCCCCAGGTTCTTTGTGTCTGCCTGTCAAAGCCCTGAATATATGTACTTTTGCCTCCTGAACAATATCTCTATCGCAGAGCTTCCACAGGATACAGACAGGGTAGTAACTTAGTGGTTTACCAGTCCTATTTTGCCTGCCCAGGTTGCCATCCCTTTCCCCTACATACACATGTACATACACTTCATGGAGATTCCTGTACAGATTGGAAACAGATTGGATTTAAGAGCCCATAAGCTTTGCAGATCTGGAATCATACCTAAGTTACAGATCTGTGAGGTCCTGCTTTACGTAACAGATTCAGGTCCAATTTCACAGCCAGCTTAAGCTATCACTAGCTGACACTGCTGCTGAAAGAAGTATCCCGCCACTTTGCATGTCCTTGATTGACCCTGTCTATTGTGCCAGTAGAAGTTTCTGGCACTGGTTCACTCAAAGAAGCCATGCTTCTGACTACACCCTCCCCATGATGCTTCCAAAAAGCACTTTTTATTTGTATTTGTTTTTTTTCTCCACACCCAATGCTATAAAGAATTGCACAATGAGCTGACGTTGTGCAAAAAGCCACAAATCTGATCTAAACTCCTAGTCCTTCAATTTATCCCAGGTCTGTGCTTAGCTTCATGTGCCACGGACAGTTTACTGACATTTATGTGTCTATTAAAGATAAGGGCAAAAATTCTTAAAGAGAGAAAATGTTTAACAGCAGCAGCTATATTTCAGGTCCGTAGAAACTTAATTAAAGTTTCTCACACAATATGAGCAAGAAAAAAATGCATGAAGTAAAATCTCTTCCAGTCCTATTTTTGCTTCTGATGTCAAGAAGCAGTAAGGCAGAAAGGATCCTTTTTCTCACTGAAAAGTCAATGAGTTAAAAACCCCACACTTTGGGTGATAAACTTTTTTTTTTTTTTGGCAGGGCTTTGAATGAGGGCTGCTTTGTGTTTTGCACCACAGTAGGAATGTGTGTAACCTGAATGCAAACCACTCCTGCTTTGCCTGTCACTGCTGGTAAGGACAGGCTGATGAACATAAATGACAGAGGGGATGGGGCAGTCATCTCTGCTCCTACAGTACTGTGGGCTCCCCTGAGTCTGAGGATACTTTTGTAGACTTTATCTCGGGAGGAACCAGGCTGCGGGCCCACAGGAAGCCTGTGCCACAGCTGGCACAGCACCCCAGCACTGCCAGGGGATGGACGGTTGGGTAAGGACTGCACCAGCCCCATGGAGAAGCAAAAGACACAGCCTTCCTCCAGCAGCAATCCTCCCCGAGCCTGTGAGAAGCTGAGGCTGGCATCTAGGTGGTTTAGTGCTGATCGCGTTCTTCATTAGCAGTTAAATAAATACAGCCTGCACTGCTTTGGAAGTGGGACAAGGTACAAGCAGAGCAGCTGGATTTCAAAACTGGCTATAAGTGAGTAAGCACTGAGGTTTCAACCTTTTTTTGGATTTACAGGCCCACCAAAATCATATGAAGGTGTAAAAAATCTAAGCCTTTGCACAACAGCTTTACAGCCAAATACTTTAATTCTTGCTATGCCAGAAACACCCGGTTCACTGGTGCTATAAGAATATAAGAAAATAATTTTATAGTGTAGCTCCTGATTAATCGACTTAAGTGTGAAATAGTAAATCTGCCCTTAATTCCTAGCTGCATCATTTACAGATCATGTAACTAGCAACTTAATTATCACTCATGCTTGTAGATCATCCATCCCAGCCTAAATGTGTGATTGTAAGAGGTTTTGAGATATTTCAATGGCAAGTACTATTCAACACATAGGAAGACAATGGTTTTATTTTTGCTTTACTCAGCATATCTTTGGCTGCCAAAGGAACATACTAAACTAGCTGCCCTATTCAGTCATCTATAGGAACACAGCTGAATGTATTGTGTAAAAAATAGCCTACTTTTAAACAGGGATATGCTTGCCACATCTAAGATTGACTCTGTCCTCGGACCACTTAAAAGGGTCCTTAAAATTCTTAAATGTTTTTAAAATAGTATAAACCTCATAATTAGATTTAAGCTGAAGCTTTTCTCATGATGGTGGTATTACAAAAATAGCATTCAGGAAAAAAAAATTATTTTTTGTCATGCAGCATAGTTCTTTCTGGTATATCAGAAATGTCTTGTATCTCTCTGGTGTTAAATATTAATTTAGGCCACTCTTCCTGTCAAAGTTAGTAAATGCAAATCTCCTTTCCATCAGCAGATATCAAGCGAGGTATAAGGACTGCTATTTCTGTATTTCTGAGCCTACCAAGGAAAAAAAAACCACAAAGCAAAAAAACTCAGAGCTCCCTCAGACATCCATCATCTTGTGATTCTCAATACTTGATCCTTCAGTTATTCTAAATGCTAAAAGACATCAGACTATTTAAGAGGTAATTCCTGATCCCCAGAAGCAAGCTAGAACAACAGATACAGAACATACTCCCGTAGCAAACACAGAATCCAGCAAATAAGAGCAGCTCTGATGGAAGTGGCAAAATGCGCAGATGAGGTTAGTAACACGGATTGGGGGGGATGGCAGGCAGGCTAGGGTTGGGGCTTTTTTTTGTATTTCTGCCTTTGCTGTTTGTTTTTCACCTGTACTGGAGAACACAGGGTTTTACGTGTTTCTGGTTTTCATCAAGGTCAGTATGAAGAACATGCTACAAGACAGCCTATCTGAAAAACACCATATCCTGATGTGATAAAGTAAGAGCTGTTGCAGTTAGTTTCAATTATGCAAATTGGTGGTGGACTTGTTTAATAATGAGTGGTTTTGCTAATGTCAAGGACACTAAGATAATTACTATAAGGAGGCCTTTTCTGAAGAGGATGTATATGTGGACTTACATAGTTGAACTGTTGCTTTGTTCAGAAATCTCCATTTCCATGCATTCAGCATTCAACTGCCTTAACTAAAATAGAGTTTGATTTGCATGGGATGTAAAATTCTAGTTATATTTGATTGAGTGGGAATGGGTTCATCCCATAGTTGAAGAGACATTGTTGACAATGTATCCAAGCTGTTTACCTTCTAGTGTGATACAGCCTAGATACATGTTCAAGTTAAGGATGTGTAAATACTATGAAGTGTAAGTATTGTGTCTCAGTTTGAGAGTTGAATAGCCCACCAGGAACTAAATTTTTAGAAGTACTATTTTATGGAAGTCGATTTTACAGACTTACTTTTAAATAACTTGTGTAACACATGATGTTACATGTAATATGACACGTGTGATGAGACAAATGATATTTAAACAATAGTTCTTCAGTTACAGGATAGTTGTAAAATGCATTTTTGTTGAGGGAGGCTGTATTTGAAAGGTGAATTATGAGAAAGCGTAAGTAACAAGGTTTTTTGTCTCAGTATGTAGTAAAACAATGCTCTGTGATTATAGCCAGGTGTGTGGAGGTACTGGTAAGTTTTAACGGCCTTGAGTATTCCAAACTTTAACTAAGCACCACATTGCTACCCATCTGCTTGAGCAGCCCCCTGCTGAGGGGAGGCGAGGCGACGCGCGGGACACGCAGGGGCCTCACACGGAGCGGGAAGGCCCTGCCGCCCGCCCAGGTGCCAAGGGGCCCTTCTAGGCCGCCCCCCCTGCGGAGGGCTCTTACCGGCTGCTCCGCGAGCACAGAGGCTGTGCTGCCGCAGAGGGACGGG
>NW_009611354.1:0-5655 GCF_000690535.1 Cariama cristata
TTGGTAGTGCTCAAATTTTGTGAATGGTGATATTTCGGAGCTTTTATCTTTGCCTGGTAGAGAGGAATAAATTCTTGTTTTAGTTTTTTCCCTTGATATACATACAAAATCTTTGTTAATAGTAGCATAATGGTATTTGTCTCTTAGGATATTTGTCTCTCTTGTAACATCATTGCATTGGTTGTTCTTCCCAGATTTTTTCAGACAATCACATTTCTAAATCTGGGCTACTTTTCCAAAGAACTCTTGCTGTCTGGGTGTTCCCATACGTGACCGATTTGTAACTGAATTATTGTTACTATTTTTTTTTTCTTAATCTTTTGGAATATTTGTCTTGCTCTTTATTGTTCTGTAGCTGATTTGCTAAAAACATCCTTACTCCAAAGTTGGTTTTTCTTACTTTTTTGAGATGTACTTAACTGGTCTGTGGTGATTTTATTTTTTTTGTTGATGCTAAAGATAAATAGCTTTTTTCATTATACCCAAGTAAATGATCTCTTCGGTGTGTCTGTGACATTCAATTCACTGATCAGTAAAAAGAGAATTCAAAGAAATAAGAAGTGGAGAATTACTCTTCCTTCCATCATTTAAAATGTTGGGGAGGAGAGGGAAATCTGAGGCAAGATTAGTTAGATTGGCTTTTAATGAATGGTGACATCAGAGTGACCCAGATTATTTTATTCGGGGAAGCTGGATGAATAATACTCAAATACTTTTTTAATCTGTTGATTTCCATCGACTGTGGTAGTGTTATTATAATTTTATCTTCTATTAACACATCCTATTACATTTAAATTTGCCACTGGCGCTAAGGATTTTTTGTTTGTTTGTTTTATTGTATTATAAAGAGGGTTGGAAATATGTTTAACTGTGGTGGGGTTTTTTTGTTGTGTTTTTTTTTAATATTTTGTTTCTGTTTGGGATGTTTTAGTAATCTTTACTCTTTTCTAAAGAAAGAGATGACCTTTTTAAATCAAAATAATGTATTTTTGTGATGTTTTACTCTGGAAAAATAATCAGTTTCTGTTTGCTTATATAAAGCATACTGATTTCACCAGAGGAAAATAAATATAGTGATGTTCTGAATTGGCAGAGGTGGCAAAGATAGCCTGAGCAATGTTGTACAAAATCTTTGACCGGTGATCACCATAGAGCTCTCATTTTGATGAAAGATTAGATGCTCTTTACTTGTGACCCTTACTATCATGTATTTTTAATAGATTCATACGTCGTGTGAGGCTTACAAAATCTCTTTGAAAGTGGGGCTGTGCTTAGGTGGGTTGTTATTTCAGTGCATTTACTGCTGTTTGAGAGGTTTCCTTTCACGTTTGTGCTAGTGCTAATTTTAAAGAGAAAACGGCAATTTATCTTCCACGTTTTTTTGGTGTGGGAGTGGGTGTGTTTGTGTGGTTTTTTGTTGCCCCCTGTTTGCAGTCAAGGGCTCTGTGCCGCAATGCTGCGGTAGGCTTGGGAGTGGACTTGGTCTAGGCGAGCCTCTCTGGTGCTGTCATCTCCTCGGCCCGTCCTCTTGCCCCAGCAGCTTGGGCATGTGGTTGCCCAGGAAATCAATTTCTGAAGTGTTTCCCTCCCTCCCTTTCTCTTGCCTCCACCAAAACAGAGTAGGGAGCACTCGGTATGCCTGTGTTCCTAAACGTTAGCGTGATACAAATTTCCTGCACGTATCCCGAACGTGTAGCAGATACACTTCCCTGTTTTGGGAAGCGCGCAGGCGGTCTTCTCGCTGCCGCCTCTGTCAGACACCCGGTGTCGTAGAGCTCAAGCAAGGTAATTCCCAGGAGAGCAGTCACATGTGGCGGTTTGCTGCGGCACGGTAGTTCACCTTGCTCCATTTAGCAGTCGACGATGGACCGACCGTAGTACCTGAGGCCACTGGAGAGGGAATAATCTTCTTACAACCCAGAACGAATCCCTCGGTGAAGGAGGATTCCTCCAGGTTCTGCCCCAGTAAAAGGAGGGGGTTTCCTGCCGTGGGTAGGCATTTCTCCAACAGGACAGCTACGTTAGCAGGAATTTGCACAGCAGATGAAACCTTAACATGGAGATTATTTTTTTTTTAATTAAAAAAAAAAAAAAGAACAGTTTTTCCCATAAAGCAGTAATTTTTGCCATTAAGTTCACAGCTTCAGCTTTTGGGTACCTACAGAAAGGTTTGGGATTCCAGGCGCCAGCAGGGAGACCCTGTCCCACTAACGCTCCTCTTCCTTTTCTGACCTTCCAGCGGGGACAAGAGAAGCTCCAAAACCTGCGGATAGGCCAGGCAGGTCTAATTTGTTGATCACAGCTGCCCTAATGTATGAGTACCTAGGAATATGTAGCCAGCAGTAAACACGGTTTCCGATAGATGTTTGTTCTGATTTCCCTTTCTTGCCCCAGCTTTCCATCATCTAGGACTTCTGACGTGGTACCTTGGTAAGCACTTACTTTGGAAGGCTTGGGTTATTTTGGAGGTGGGAAGTGCTGTATAGTGCTAGCTGGAGGTAGGAAGTTCAGTAGACTTTTCCTGGGAAGTTACTGTACATTTCCATGTAGAATTCTACTGAAATTCAGTGCACTCTGTCTTCTTCTGATACAGTTTTTGTTGTAGCATGACATTTTGCACTCCTTTTGTAGTTTTAGACTCACATTCCCTACTTATTAAGCAAATTGGGTGTTTTAATGTGGTGCTACAAGTGCTCATTAAAGCTATTTTTCCAACAGCTGATCATTATTTCTCCCTTTTTTGATTTTTTTTTAAATTTCCTTTTTTTTTTTTTTAAATTTGAGAAAGCTAGCCAGCAGAGATTTTTATTTCATTTGTTCTGTGTAAAATAGTCCATTCCTTTTCCATTCTTTGGTCGCACAGCTCTTAAATGCTTGGAAATCTGTTTTCAGTTGCTGCAAGTAGCCTGAAAAAGTTTGTCTGTTTTAGTCATACCTGTGGATGTAATTGGATGCTTTGTTTGTGGTGCTAGACACAATAAGAATTCCATAATCAGCTAAATTATGCTTTTCCAAATGGGTCAAACGTTTTGGGAGTGTGAATCAGCTTTCTGAAACCTACTTCTGAATTTTGAAGTCCCTCCTCCAAGAAGCCTAAAACATGGGAATTGAAGACATGGGTCTGCAAACTTTGGTCATACTGTATTTTTAAATTTTCATAAACTAATTTCAAAATCAAATTGTTTTTATTCGATATGAGTGTCCAGCGACCCAGTTGACCTTGTTTTCAGCAATTTAGATGATGATATGGATACCTCTTTTTAATACGTGGTTTGACTGTACATTGCGTAAATAACTTTTCTGGATGAAAAAAACCTAACCTGAACATTATTTGGATGATCTTTTCTTGCAGTTTAACATTGTAGGTTTTTTTTCTGTGGTGCGTAAGTGTGTTGATACATAAAGCATCACTGAAGTAGTGTAAGAGGGTGATACTGGAGCAATTTTGAATCTTGGCCTAATTCACTTTAACTTTGTGGTAAAAAATTTTTCCTTTTCTACTTGTAGAACTCATTTTGATAGGTACGATTTCTTCAGAAAACGTACCTGTGGGAAGACCTGCGTTTTGTCGTTCCCTTCTATAATGTTTGCTTAATTGAATATGAGGGATGTGTTTGTGAATTAGTACACTTGCACAAATTACAAATTGGAAAGCAAATAATATTTTCAAATATTCACTTGTTTTATCATATCCCAAAGATCCTTTGTGGTTTGGTACAAGTGTCTGGGCTATGAATATGGTCCTTATACAGAGAAATGTTTTCGTAGTTATGCTGTAGTACCTTGACTCGTTGCTTCTTTGCCATTAGATTTGGAAGGTTTATTTGAAACCTGACAGAAATGTGGTGGTAGACACGAGTAGGACGTAATGCTTACAGTTCCAGCCGTCGACATCTGGGGTGGGGAGGAAGGACCTGAATAAAGACCTGTGAGTAAAATAATTTTAGTTCACATCAGAAACGCAAATTGTGACTTGCACTACCATTAAGGGAGTGTAAGGGAAATGGAATATAACGATTAAATACTTAAATATATTTGTAATAATAAAAAATTGCTAGTGAATACATTTAGGAAGTTCATTATCAAGCTTCAGATATTGAAATGAGGCTTCTAAGACCAGGCAGACATGAATGTTTAAATACCTGAGAGCTCCTGTAGCAATTTGTGGTATTGTTATATGTGAAACTGTGAGCATATCTTAACATTTTACATGTAGAGCGAAACATTGTGTAGATAAAAATATGAAAGCCTGTAGTAGTTAACTCAAACTCTGTAATTGAATGCTTATGTTCTGCAGGAGGTTTTGCCTGGGTGGGTCTGATGTCTGTGCTGAGCCCTATTGAGATGAATTTGAATCCCTGCCAGTGCATTGCTCTGGTCTGTTGCAACCTTACTTCTTACAGTGGGAACTTCTCCCTAAAATCGTAGACTCCAAGCGAATATGGCACTGCATTTTAAATAGACATACTTTAAGGTTGGTTTTAGGGTGAAACATAATGCTAGAAGACTGAACGAAGGCCTTGACCTCGCCAACGGGCGTAGACTCTGCCTTCAGATTGGTGCTGGCTTCCTTGGGGCTTCTGGCGGATGCCCCCCGCCCGTGGATGGTGCAGCTTGGGCACAGAGGAGCCCTGTAGATCCCTGCACCTTGAGCTCTGCCTAGGTGACCTCTCCTGGCGGCTGATCAGAGCGCTTTAAAATGTGAGACAAGTGATGGATCAGGCCTATCTATTGTTTTTACCAGGCTTCTGCTGTTATTCTGCCTGAACTAGTAAAGTCTTTGTTCAGTAGTGCGTTTTGTGTTCTCTCTCTCTCTCCCCCTGCCCCTCTAGTCACCAGGATGTTGAAACATCAGTACTGGAATTTTACATCCCTAGGGGTAGGGCTCCCTGTTTTTCCGAAGATACTGCTCCCCCGCTGCATGTATTAACTTCTGTGGAGCCTGTGATGTTTACACCTTGGAATGTCTCTAAATATCGAGGTGCCTAAATAAGGAGTTAGCGTCTGCCTTTACACAATATAGAATTCCGCTTGTGTCGCTTACGCACAAAATTACAAAGTTATGTGAATATTTGTATGCATAATTTCTTTAACGTTAAAAATGGAAAAGTATTTTTAAGTCTGCTTTTCATGTGATTGCAAACTCATGGAATATAGACAAAACAGTAAAATATTCTTAAAAATGTGAAGATGACGTTTTATTGCTTATATCCGCAAAGGAATTTCATAGTATATTGGTGGTCTGTTTTCCAGAAATACTGTTACTCTAATGCAGCCTACCTTGGGAGCTGATGATAAAAATCTTGTTGCGAAACACACTTTCAGAGCCGAAGAGTGCAGGTGCAAAACAGAAAGGCAAGCGTTTTTTTCAAGTGGCATCGATTGTTTTCTTTGCAATGTGTAGGAACACCGGAATATTTTTAGATTAAAAAGATTAAAAAATTATCCATTGCATTTGTGGTAGCTTATCTGTTTGGGTTAGTTATTTATCGTTTGCACTATCCATAATGCTATGTTAAGCAGCCTAATGAGGTTTCAGCTTTTCAGAGGCAGGCTGTGAGGCTGTGGTGCAGTTGTGGCCCTGTGGCAGGGTGCGTGCAGCACAGCTGCTTTCTGATGTCAGTCGCTATTTCAATGCAATGAAAGTGGGAGAGG
>NW_009611354.1:5676-25357 GCF_000690535.1 Cariama cristata
TTTTTAATAAAAAAGTGTCGTCAGTAAGCAAATTATTTTTGTCTGTGTTGTTTTGATTAGGATATGAAATAACAAGTAAAGTCTGATTGCTACAAAAGAAATTACATCTGGAGAGTTTAACTGGGGCAGTTTCAGAAACTTTTTGGTGAAATGTGTCGTTTTGCCCCTCCACTCGGGAGAACTCTGCATTGTCTTTACCACAACTCCTGTAATACCTGCGTTCACCTGGCCTTCAAGCAGTGGAGAATCCTCTCTTCTCAATACTCTGTATTTGTTAGGAGTTACAGTCCTGTGTTCGGAAACACCGGTAGGATGGTGGCTTCCCCGCCGAAAAGGGGGATAGCCGCACGGATCGGTGAACGAGGTGCTCAGGACCTGTTGAGCAGGTCAGGCGTTCTGGGTTTGTTTCCTCCCTTTGTGGGCATCCTTTTGCTATGCTGATAATGGCATGGTATCTTGTGGGGTTTTTCTTGGGGTTTTCTTGGATTTTGTAGATTGGGGTGAAAGAGACATGGATATTTTCTGCTGATCTTTGTGCTCAAGGATCTTGGTTTCCAGTGTCAGGTGAAAAATATTTCGTGAAAATGTTTCTAATGACAGAGTGGCATTTGCCTTTCAGATACATCCAAACTGGCACATGGGTCTTGTGGGAGGGCAAGAAAGGTGAATTCATTGGCACTGATAGTGAAGGAACTAATTTGGTTTTTGTTTTGTTGTTTTTGTTTTGTTTTGTTGTATTTGGGGAGGGGGGGATAAAATCAGAGAACAGGTGAAGGCTTTGGAGGGATTGCATATATAAAAATACATTCTATATCTTAATAGAAAATATATTTTTAACACACATTCTTTAGAAATATAAAAACAGTTAATTAAAATTACTGATACGAAAAAGGTCTTTGGCCCCTAAGAAGCTTGACAATATTTACTAGTGGTTGCAATCAGATCACTGATGCAGAAGTATAAGGATTAGAAGTATTGGATTGAGAATACCAAGCAAAATTTGGTGCTGTCATGTAAAATACATGGCTTGCATGCCAGCTTTGGTTTTCATACACTTACAACAGTCTGAATCACAACTGATTTCCTTTGGGTTTTGTCGCACCTCTTTGTGTGGCTGGTCTCAATAAAAGGGAACTAGGTGATGATGGTAAACGTCAAAATTTCCTTTTAAAAATACATAGATGTTCTTAGAACAAGAACTTTCAGTTTAAAAGTGAGTTTGTTAAAAGGAATTTTTTTTTTTTTTTTAATTAAATGTAACACAGCTATTTCTGTGTTGCCTTCAGAGCACTTTAAGGACAGAAAACTTGTCTCTGTAAGGGTTTCTTTTGAAGGTGGGTATGATTTCTATCAGAGTGAGGTGTCATCTGCTTTTTTAGAACGTTCCTAAGGAGATGTGAATCAACACCTGTCCATTGAGGGCAGGGAAACAACCTTCCTGTCTTTATACCTGTACTGAAGTGTTTGCAAGCTGGTTATTAGAATAACATTGTGAACTCAGTTTTGTACTTCAGGTAGAAACATGCATAGCTACATGATTGTCATCCCAGTCTTTTAGACTGGAAAGACTTTTTTTTCTAAGTGCAACACATGGGATGAACACTTAAAAAAAACTAGGAGTCTGCTTATGCTGAAGCATGGCCTGCAGATGGTCCCGTGAGTTTTGCTTTTGGTGTTGAGGACAGGTACCCCCAAATCGTGATGGGGGTCTTCAGGCGCTGGGTGGAGCGGGTGGCGGGGCCGGCAGAGCCCCCGGGGCTGCAGTGGATGGGGCTGGTGCCCCACCGCGGCTGTGCCCGCGTTAAAGCTCCTTCCTGCCTTTGTGCCCACGCTTCACCCCTCCTCTGCAGTCTTCTGTTGTCCGAACGTACGTCGTCTTCTCCTGGGGATTTTCCTCCTGCCCAACCGGTTACACATCGCTCCCTCCCTTGGACGTAGGTGTCCGCTTCCACAAGTACATAGGGATGTATCAGAGAGCCCTGCTTTTTGTCCCACTGAGATGGTGTCGGCTACTGGTTTTAAAAGGTGTAGGGGAAAGACACAGAGCTGTTATTTGAGCACCTCGTTGCCTTGGTCTCTGTTGTTGGCTTTCTGAGAAAACTGTGTTTCCTGTGATTCACCTCATTTGCCTCTTTTGCTCGTCCATTGTGCTGCCATATGAAATGTGTGATTCTACTGTAGAAGCTGTCTCAAAGAGAAAATCGGAGCGTATGTTGGCTGAACTGTAGTTTCCCTGAGACACCACAGCAACATTTCTAAATTTATTATTTTCTGTATCTCTTCTAATCAAAGATTAAACTTGCATTTTGATTTAGTTTCGATGCAGAAGATGTAGAAAAGCTACTAGGAATTGTAATGTAGGGTTGAATGAGTTATGGGATTGGCAATAATAATGGTTTGCTGGTTTTAGGGAGCTTGTCTAGACAGTATTTTTTTTCCTTTTCATCTTTTATGTATGTTTTTCCGTATTTTATTTATAGTACAGCTGTACTAATGAATTTTCAATCATGAATTTTTCTTTTTATGTTGTAAATATTTTGAATATCTATTTTAAAGTCAATTTTGTAGTCTTATATTGTCCTGGTGTGTTTGACGCTATAGAAATTATATTTGGATACGATCATGTTTTACCATAACTAGCCCATTATATTTTGTATACCCGACTACACAGTAGCAGATTTAATTAGAAATACTGCATAGTGACGCCTTATTCTTTAAGTAAGAATATAGACATTTGTAGAGAAAAATAGAGGAAGCTAAAATTAAAGTTCAGCATCCATATCAATAATTTATGTTTCCAGCAATTCCAGCGTACAGAAAATCTCGTGGAAAGTTAGAATGAAATAAGCATAAAGGTGTGCAACAGCAGTTGAATGAATGCTTTCAAATAGCTGTAGCTGCTGTACTAAAGTATTTGAAAATACGTAGACCCGAATGAGCTTTCAAATTATTTTTCCTTTCGGGAGACACTTTTTTGTTCTTTCTTTCATTCTTTCTCATTTTTAATTCGATTATGATAACATTACACATAGAGTTAGGGTTTGTTAAATGTGATTACTTTTTTTCCTCCCCCACCATAATTTAAAAAGACTGGATTTATCTTCAGTTTTGGCTTAACTTTGATAGCTTAGGTTTATAACCCTTGTAGACAGTCACCAGAGTAACATGGCTATCTTCAGCCCTGTTCAAAAATGTATTCCATTTTAGTGTTTCCATATGTGTGCTGACGCACGTATGTGCATGGTTCGATTTACATTCTCGTAATAAAGGACAGTTTCAACAGTGGATGAAGTGGTAGGAACCTTCCTCTGAGCTTGGAGGAGAAAATAATCAAGTATTGAATTACTTGTTTTACTTTTTATGGTGACATGTTACATCATGCTACCTTAAAAAAAACTTGGTCAAAACATTGTTGTCTCACTCTTTTTACTGGAAGTCTTGATTGTTCATTGAACCTTGAGTTGTTAATTCTGTGCAAGGTTAACAGCTTTATAGAGTCATTCCTCAAGAAACTCTAAATGTAAGCCTTCAACAGTGATGAAGTATGAATTTTCTTCAGAGAGCTGTATACTGATGTGCCTAATACTTTTTAAGAATTGAGGAAGTATAGATTGTAAAATTAACTTGGTTTTTATTAATTTTTGTTGACATCAAGACTGAAACTTCAGAGTGTTTTGCGGAAAAAAACATTCAGAATTTGTCTGTATGCTTCTATTAAAATAACTTTATGGTAGTATTTCTTCCATAGGTAGTGATCTATTGGATAATTTTTAGACTTAAAAAGTTGTTGGAATAACTTTTGCAGATCTTCTGTAACTACCACAACAAAGTAAATCATATTTGTGAATGACATATACCAAGACTGTTTGTTGTGAGATAGGCTTGACCCCCGCCGCTGGGATGGCAGTTTACTGTGTACTGTTAGATTAGGTTCTGTATCACTGCTTTTTGGTGTTGTGTCCTTGTGATTTTTCCCGTTATATTTTATTTGGTTCCAAAATGTGGAAAGAATAAATTCTCATCATGCCTATGTTAATACTTGCTGTTTTTTGTGAACTGAGGTGTTAGCTGAAAGTTGAGCTCTTTGTATTGCTTCAGTGTATTCGGATCAGCTGAGAGTCCTCATCTGCTCCCTCTCTTTTGTGTCAATGAATCACACTATGTGTGTTTTATTGGAATTCATTCTCTTCAGGGTACTCCACCTCCAGGTAAGTTAACTGGTGTTTTAAGGTTGCTGAAGTATCCATTCTTTGCGATATTAAATGATGACTGTCTTTGTAGCATTTTTGCAGTTGAAAAAGTAATATTAATTTAAAATAAATGGTCATTTTATTATTAACTACATATGCAAAAAAAGGAACATCTGCCTTCCAAATGTTACTCAATGATTGTAATTAAAAGGTTAAATAAAAGCTGAGGCAAGCTTTGAATTTTGAAGCATTTGCAACAGCTAGTAATCTGACTTACTGCAGACATTTTTGTCAAAGTTGAAAAAGTTAGAGCTAATTAATTTCTTGGGAGACATATGATGAAATTGTAGGTGTGATAACATATTTGAGTAACATATGGTCGTTATGGGGCACCTTTCTAATGATTGAGCACCAAGTTAAATATAGACTTCCCAGTTTTTTACTTCTTCTATTAGTGGTTCTTTGTTACTACAATTAAAACTCCTCTTATTTTCCATTGTGCGTGAAATAGGATTCTTTATATGTTCGTAAGAAATTTAAAAAATACTACTACCCCAGTGCTGTGCCTCGGTGAAATTCACTGAGGCAGACAATTCATCTCTCTTGGTCATAGCCTTTTGATTTTGGTAGCGTTAACTGAGGTTATGTACATTTTGGCCTGTGTTTTGTAAAACCTGAAACTTGCTGCCGAGTGCTTAGGTGCATGCCCTCGAAAGTAGGAGAGAAAACTTTTCTGAAAGATTGGTAGAAAACGCGTGTTGCTCCCCCTAGATGTAATCTGTTGAAACGTACTTTAATAAGCTATTGTAATTTATTATGTCATAAAAAGGAGGACAGAGGTATTTTTGGAATGATTTCTCATTCAGTCTACAAAGCCATAATAAACTGTATTGTGTTTCATGAGAGGTGGTTCTGCCGTTCCTTAGGAGGCTGTGTGTAAGGATTGTATTAGAATAAATAAATGTTTTCTTTTGTAGTAAAAGTAATCAAAAGATTTACCTAGTTTTAAATTTCATTTATCTATTATTGTAACTCGGAGAAAATGTCAAACTTTATTATTTCAGTGTCAACAAGTGGAATGAGCAACCCCATATATAATTTAGTGATAGTGACACACAAATGAGGAAGGAAACAAAAATGTTCTGGGTGAAAACGAGGAACAAAATGGAAGGAGAAGAGTGTTTTTTGGGGGAGGGCGGCTGGAGAAAGTGAAGGATGCATGAGAAAGCTGCTGGTTTTGGTGGGAGAAAGGGAAGGATGCGTGTTGATGGGGGCGAAGTATGTGTGGGAATTATCTTGTGAGTTGAATAAGAATTTTTTTGCAAGGTAAGCTTTGTCTGTATTTCAGCGCCAAATGAAATGAAAGATGTGGGGGTTTTATTGCTACAAAAATGACAGTTAATTAATTTAGTTCTAAAGGAGCTCTATTGCTCATCAGTTTTGCATTGCTGGAGGTGATGCTGGGTTATCACAGAACCCGAATTCACAGTAGCTGCAGGTTCACTTTCAAAGCCTTGTCGTACAGCCTATAGCTGTGGCTACAGCATGAAGAAGGGGTTTTAACTATTACAAGAAGCATGGTAACGATCATTGCTTGAATGTGGCCATCCTTTTCTTACAGGAGAGTGAAAAATCTGTGCTGATACTTAGAGAAAATCTCCTGTTACTTGGAAGGAGCAAATGGAGCCTTGTGTCGCGGTAGCTGTGGTATGAGTGGAGAGGGCAACGGCCCTAGAAAGATAAGAGTGGGAGTGCCATCTTCACACAGCCAAGGCGTCTAGCACGATGTGCAATGTCGTTTGGACTTGCTTTCTTACATTGACTACATTTCTTTTTTCTTTTAGGTAATTTTTGTAAAGAGGGAGCTTTGATGTGTTTCTTGCTTTTTTGTATGAGATGCTCAGATGATATTTTCTGGCAAGCTCTCTGGCTAGGGAAGAGAACCAACTTGTGATTTCTACCTATGAAATCGTGTTTTGCTGTATGCTTTCCTTTGGTTATGCCTGGCACTTAAAACACGTACTAAGAGTTACTCATGAAAGTATTTTTGATGGATATGGTAAATTTCAGACAGTGATAAGTTTCTCACAGCCTGTGTCCCCCCCAAACTGTCCACCTGATCAGACTATTTATTTACTTAAATATTTATTTCTGCATATCACTGAAGCATTAGGAGCATGATCACAGATGGAAATAAGTGGAAGTAGTTTAAAGTCTAGAAGTCTTACTTGGTTTAACACTTGATGAATCTGCTCTTTGTTAAATTAGAAATATTTCTCTAATCTTTTATAATTCTGTCTAAATAAAAGTAACTTTGTGAATTGGTTACTCTTAGCAGAAAGTGATTACCTGTTGACAATACAGGTAGAGGGATATGGGTGAGGAGGAAGACTTAAGGCAGTTTTGTTCAATCTTGGTAAGCGTGATATGCTGTAGATGTGAGACATTTCTATGTTTTTATTTTAGCCTGTTCGCCTACAAGTGACATTTGTTTGTTTTTGTGTTAGCCTGTTTGCCTACAAGTAGGTTTGTTTAATTCTGGAGAATTTGTATCTGAAATCATCAATAGTATACTTACTATGCATAAATTGTGGTGCCAGATGCGATGAGGTCAGGACTCCAGCTATTCACATATTTAGTTATTTATTGTTAAAAATCACTGAAGCCCTGAAGGAACTAATGATCAGGGAGGAGGGTGTATGTTAAAAATCTAATTAAAAAAATAAGGAGGGGAAAAAAAAAGGCATCTTGTGGCACATGATGAACTCTCACATCTAAGCCTTTTTGGATCCTTTCATAGCCATCTGTAGAGGGAGGATCATTGATTATGCATCAGCCAGATAAAAGAGATCATTCTGATACATTTCTTTCTTCACCAGATACCTTTTTACTGAAAAATACTATGGTATCTTGATCAAATGATAAACCAAATCTTTTTAAGAGGTGATAATAAAAGCATACTGTATAGAGAACACAAAATACATGCTACAATGAAAGGCTGAATTTCTCTTAGTGGTTTCTGATAGCTGTATAAATCATAGGAAGGAGGAAAATCTTGATGAATCACATTTAAAACGAGTCACCACCAGACCCTTCCTCCCCACTATTGGTGTGCTTTTCCTGCAACTTCTCTTCTGAGTTGGAACACTGGAAAAACAATTTTGACAAACCATTTTTTTTCTGCTTAAAACTTTGAATGTTCAGTTTGGCATTATTTAGTCTTCATAAGTTATGAAACTAATGAAAAAGAAAAAAAGAGGTATACAAAGTTGATTGTTATGAGAAACAAATTTGCCATAAGTAGGAAGATAAGAGTATAGCGTATTAAGAATGTGCATCAGACCAGTTAGGTTCTATAACACACAGAGTGAGCAGTGATTTACGAAAAGACGTGAAAGAAAGAAGGTTTCACATGGGAGACTGACATAATTTAGAATAAATTCATGTTTTGTTGCTGATCACTTTGTTAGAGGTGTTAGGACACAGCATAAACTTCATTTGCCTGGTATGAGCTTGATAATGATTTGGGTTTTTTCAAGGAATTCAGAATAGCAGAAAGCAAGAAAGCATGATTTTTGTATTCGTTTGCTTTCTCTTTAAAACAGGCTTTCAGCTTTCATTATTGAAATAATTCCAAACATTCGAATGTTAAAATATCACATTTGGCATATGACTTTTCTCACTGAGGAACAGGTCTGTGTTTATCATTTTTCTGTGGTTTGGGGTTTTTCTTGGGGCTGGGGGTGGAATGTGATAGCCGTTTGCAAGTTCTGTAGTGCATTTTCAAAAAATTTATAGGAACTCATATTCCAGCTCTTCACTACCTGTTGAAAAAATACACAATGGCAGAAAAGAAATAAAAGAAATTGCCCATATTTTTTGTAGGTTTACCTCAGCAGTTCAACACTGTGAAAGACATACTCATGTATTTTAGATGATGTATGAGCTGGAGCATTTTCTGTCGTTTTACAGTTCTCAGTTACTTGATTCTGTGAGTGAATACTGTTATTGCAGTTGCCACTGAGTTTGAGGGGTTTTGTTTGTTTGTTTGTTTGTTTGAGGGATGTGGGTTTTTTTGGAGAGATCTCTAGATACAGAAACACAAGAGAAATTACGATGTGCCAACAGTTACTATTTGAAATAAAACCGTGAATTAAAATATAGGTAAATAATAATGTAACATGGAAAATTCAAATATATACACAGAAAATTAAGACTGTATTTAATATGCATACGAGGTAGGTTTTCTAATAAGTAACTGTGTGTAGGAATTCTTAAATTCAGTCTATCTACTGGAGAATTTGAACAGACAATATGAAACAGTTGGGGCCAACTCCTAAATAAAGAATAAAGGAAATACTGAGTAGCTTCTTGCTCAGTGACAGGCGCAGGGTTCCCATTTGAATGTGTATGTACCTGAAGTTAAACCTGTGTAGTCAGCTGGCATTTTTTAAACTTTTAGAATACTTCACTTAGTAACTACTAACTAGCCAGGCTTCTAAAGGAGTTTGGATGTGATTTCCTA
Organism: Cariama cristata; assembly: GCF_000690535.1. Classification (NCBI taxonomy): domain Eukaryota; kingdom Metazoa; phylum Chordata; class Aves; order Cariamiformes; family Cariamidae; genus Cariama; species Cariama cristata. Next base: position 14,392 of record NW_009611354.1, read on the forward strand.
TTTAAAAGCCAACTGGAAAGTAATTCTATCACATGGAGTTACCTCATCTCTCTGCTTGGGTTAGAACAGACATTTGCACTTGAAATAGATAATTGGTAGCTGTAACAAACTCTTACCTGTAATGAGAACTAGCTCCTGGAGGGGAATGAAACACTACTGCCAGCGGTTTTCACAGCTGTCTGCTGCCAGAAGGATGTAGCGACTCTGGATCCGTAAGTTCAGATTTTTTTGGGAAATGTACTTTCTGACCTTGCCACTCACTTTCTTTTTCCTTTCTACTTAATCCCACATTCCCTCCTATATTCATGTTCTCCTCTTTCAGTTGCCCTGCTGCTATTCATTTGCACTTACACCATCCAGATCTGGCCCTCTTCTTTCTCTTTGTCTTCTCAGACCATTGTGAGTCCCAGCTCTTGCTATGACTGTTTTGAATGTCTCTTGACTCCTAAAGTTTCTAGCCATCCACTTGCCCATCTGGCCATCTTGTGCTTTTTATCTCCTGCTGCCCCGTTGCTCCGTTCAGAATTCTGCAATGCATTTGTCCCAACCTGAATTACTCCATTTGGACTGCTTCCTTCATCTCCGTGCTACCTGGACATCATTGAAGGTAATATCTGGAGTGCAAGCAGGAGCCTCTCTGCTCTCACTCAGTTGCCTGGCACTGTTGCAGAGAATTGATTGTCAGAAGGAGCAATTGCAGGAAATGACCGGGTCAGTCCCTGCATCAGAGGAGAGAAAATGATCTGCGTAACGAGCCTTTGGAGAGTTGGGCTGCCACACTCAACTAGTCTTGTCTTAGCAGGTGTGAAGTGAGAGAGAGATATTTTTTTTATTACTTTTTTTTGATATTCATCACATTTGAGTGGCTCCTCTGACATCAGGTGAATCCCCTGCCAAACTGCAAGTTCCAAGTCAAATTTCAAGGCCTAGTTACTAGAGGTTTTTTGACAGGTTTACTGTAATGTTTTTATGCAATAGCATGACAGTGTAGCTTCCCCTAATTCCCTGAGAAATAAGTGACTTGGCTTGTTTCACTTTGTATTGAACTTCGGCTAAATCAGTGGAAAGCTCACCTCTAGGTAAGATGGGAGTTGGCTCAGGCTGCTGAGCTTACCCCAGTTTAAGGAGTTACTCCTGTTTAAGGAGGGGGTGGCAGCCATACTTCTGTCTGCTCTTGCGTACTTTGAATATGCTGATGCTGCCCTGTAGCACTCTCATACTTTCTTCCAGAAACCGCTGGTAGTTACACTGCGAAGGAGGAAGGCAGAGAGGTTGAACAATCTTGATGTATTCTTCTCTGAAAAGCCCAAGGTAATCTGAAGGAAATTATTTGCGTTATGAGGAAAAAAAAAAGTTTCAAAATGCAGATAGGAGACTTGTAATTTAAGTGTATATAAACTAAATATGAATATTCCATGTATTTGACAAAAATATAATAGGTAAACCAATATGGAGCTCAAAGAGCTTTTAAAATGTAAATATGTTTAAGAGGATGCATAAATTATATACATATATGTAGTGGTGTATTTATTTTCCCTTTATGGAATGAAATTGCCTCAATTTTGATAAATCAGAGTCTTAAAATGGTTTACCAGGTGTGTAGTTTTGGAGAATTATTTCTAATGGTAATTGTGCAAAGAAATTAGATAGCGATTACGTCTTGGTTGCCCCAGAAGTCCAGACTTGTTGGTCTGCCAAAATAAGGTGTGCGAGGTATGACGGTTAGTGTAGGTCATCAGCACGCGAGGCAGGAGTATGTCCAGCGTCTGGTGTAGCACCCTTGAACTCTGCAGTCTGGATGACCAGAGAATGATGTTTACTGTAGATGTCACTTGGGATTTTTCTTTACACAAGCGTAAGAAGAAGTTTGTGCTCTTGGGGTCTGATGTCTGGTAAGACTCTCTAGGTACGTGGTGGCCGAGTTGTTACTTGCTTTTCTCAGCGGGTTCTATTAATGTAAGAAGGCTGTAAGAGTGTAAAGTCAAAAAAAAAAAAAAAAGTCAGGCTAATTGGTTTGAAAGGAGATAGCTTGAAATGCTTGTGTATACTTGCTGAATGTGCTCAGTAAGGAAGTACCGTTTAGCATGATTATTTAAGCACTTTGCTCCCAGTGGAACTGTATTTCTGTTCAAAAGTGGGTTTTGTTGCCAAACCTGCTTCTTGTGATTTTTATCTTTTTAATTCAGTAAAAATTTTCTGTCCCAGTATTCTCACTCTTCCACTGCAAATACTTGTTTAGATGTAAAACACGACTAAATAGTTGCTTTCACATTCATATACTGAATTTTCTAACTTCTATTTAAATGCTCAGTTCTCTTCCCTTTCTGTTACTTTCATGATCCTGTACTCCTTCAAAGTCAAGATTATCAATGCCCTGCTTTCCTGGGATCAGACCCTGATTATCAGGGGGTTTCTCAAATAATGATGCCCCTTATTAGGAAGATTAAATTGAGAATGGTGAAAATGGAGCAAGACCTAAAAATCTGGAAGGGGGATTGTATTACTGATTATGACTACGCTCTTAGTTATTTATAAAGATGATGATATTTATACTGGAGCTCTATGGAATTACTCATCAATAAAATGAAACTGCAGAGGTTCTTTTTTAATGCTAAAAGTACCAGTGGTTTTCTACCCCCACCCAATATTTATTTCTTGCAAGGGTATTCTTATATTGGTCAGATAGTGAAATCCATATCATCTGTAGATTATACTTTCTCCTGTGCACCAGAATATTTTTGATCTCTTTATAACTACCGGCTTGATACAACAAATGTGGAAGTTGGGCACCTGATTTAATTTGGAAATTGCATTTTAGGCAAATATGGCTTAAGTTTGGCCAGCTCTCACTGAAACAGTATGTGAGAGCTAAGACTCACATGGGAAAAATATCTTTCATCTCTCCATCTATCCTTGAAATAAACAGTACTCATGGTTACAGCACCTGTGTCCAAAAGTTGAAACACCCTAATTCTAATTTTTGAGAGACTTGGCCTCTGTGTCCAAGGGTTTAGAGATCTTCATGTAGTAGAGATCAGGATTTGAGAAGGAATCTCTGAAATGTTTTGATATTGAGTGGAAAACTCCTGCCTAGAAGTATCATTCAGGAGAAGCCACTTAAGAGCAACCACGAAGCGTTTAACAGCATCCATCTCCAGACTAGATCTTGTGACAGTGGCAGTCCTGGAAGGCAGGAGCATCCTGTTGACTGGCTTTGGTTGTATCTACGGAGGTGAGCTGTTCTCCTGCAAATTAGCATGGAAGTAAGAGTAGCACCAGTGGTTACTCTGACACATATCCTGTGTCTGACAGTAGCTAACATTTGATGCTAGGGAAGAGTATAAAGAACAGGGAAAGACGTTAAGTCCTTCTGCAGTTCTTCACAGTTGGCTTTCCTCTTCACTAGCCTGAACAGCTTTGTACGATCACCAGCCTTATTTCACCACCTCTTACCTTCTCTCGCTGGTCATGTAGGACTCTATTGGGCCCAAGGGTGGATCCCTGCAGCTCTTCACTGGTGACCCTGCTTTTCGTTGTGAAAAATCAACGTTTACTCTGGCTTTTTGCTGCCTGTTTTCTGACCCTTGTACGTTTTATTTATTTTATTTGCTTTATTTATCATCCCTTTTACCCTGTGGAATTTTAGTTCTTTTAGATTAAGAATATTATTCAATGTTCTTTGGAAACCTGCACAGTCTGTATCAATTGGTGCTTTTTTCTGATCTAAATGCTTATTAACTCTTTAAAAAGAACCCTCGTATTTCTGAGGTGTTAATTTCTTTTTACAGAGACTGTTTTGATGGTTTTTCCGTACTTATTTGTCTGCCCACTAATTCTCTTCTTGAGAATAGTTTATACTACTTTGCTCAATTTTGATTGATTTTTGGTTTGCAGTTTTTCTGGACCTCTTTTGGAACTCAAATTAGAATTACTTGAAGTCATTTTGCAACTGGAAGAGTGCAGAGGAAATCAGAATTGCTCAGGAAAATCTACCTAGTTAACACTTCTTGAATTATCAACACATGTAAACAAATGCAAAGGCAGACTGTACTTTCACAAAGGCCAAAGGTTTGAAAGGATAGTCAAGACGACAAAGAGTATTTGCTTTGAAGGAGAGCTGTTAACTTTTACATTGCTTAACTTGGACGTCTTAGCAGGAGGAGACTTGATAAAGCACTGCATCTGATTTCCTGTATTAACGTATAAACTTAAAGAAGTTTATAGCCATGCTTTTCTGGCACTTGGGTGAAAATCCTTAAATGTGAGGACTGTAAATCTATAGCAATTAAAACTCTTTAAAAGTCAGAGTTATCTGAGGGGGAGGCAGTGAGTATACACATAAGGGCTGCTGTAAAAAGATCAGAAGTTGTCAGAAAGGAGCAGTGATGATCAGCAGTGGACAGTTACAGAGTTTGCTTGTCAAGACATGTAAGATGTTCTCACCTGATCTCAAAACCTTGCAGCAGTCCAGGATGCTGAAACATCTCTTTGGACAATCTTTTTTTCTCGGTACTTCTCTCCTTTTCCCCCCTTTTTTTTTGCTTGTCATATCCAAAGTTTTTAGCAAAAGATAGGAAATGTGATTTGGTTGTGAACCCAAAATGTGAGGGAATCATTGTGCTCATACAGACAGCATACATTGTGTCAAGGATATTCTCTTTCGTTGCAATTGTTTTTTAAAGATTCATGAAGTGGACTTCTTCACATTGGAAGAAAATGTATCACATTGGCTTCTAATGTTCCAGAAATTTGTTCTACAAAGTCTCTTAAGTTGGTAGGCTTGAATGAGTTTGGGGGTTCGTTTTAGAGGCAATTCTTAAAATTTTTGAAAGTAGCTCAGCACTTACATGAAGTGCGTGAAAGGAGATTGAAATCTAAGAACGGGGCTTAAAATAAAATTACAGGATGACACAGACTGGAGAACTGAGGAAGAAGAAAGGAGTTTGAGAAAATGTATTTTGTTTCTTCCTGAAAGAGTGAATCCAGGTGAAGTTGCCTAGATAAGGTGGATTACTTATATAATTTATATTCTACATAGCAAACTGCTACTCCGGTGTGCTGTCGCAAATGAGTGGTTTAGGGCTGCTCAAAGAGCCACTGTAAAAAGTATTAGTGGAAGTGGTTTTAATATGAATGTATGAAAGTGTGACTTAACAAAGTTCAATGGCAAGGTTCACTCTATTACTACATGAAAGGCACGTACACAGGAAAAATCAAATGAGAATCGAGCTAGAGTGATTTACACAGAGACTGGAGATAAAAGGGGTAAGGGAGACCCTCTCGTTGAGTCATGAGGTTCAGAGAGGGAACCCCCTTGCTTTCTAAGCTCCTCCAGAGAGGAGTCTAGATGCGGCTGGATCTACCCCTAGTACCAGACTTGGTCAGCAGTTTGTATCTAGGAGGTACCAAGAGTGGGATATCGAGCAGTAGGATTTAGCAGTACTTCTTCATTTAACAGCACTTAATCATTGACTAATTCAACATTTACAAAGTAATTTAATAGGATTTAACATAATCATAACAATGACTTAAATTGTTATAGGGTATTTGAATGTATTCACACATGCATGCACACAAACATAGAAAGAGAGATATGTAGGGATATATGTATAAAGGAATAGAGGTATAAAGATAGGTATGCTTGTTAGAAAAATTCCCCTCGAGTTCAGTGAAATACTCACATCAAGTGTCCTAGCATGTCTCAGCGGGTGAGGGTTGAGTCTCGAGGAGTGAAGGATTTTTGGCCCAGACTCCGTCGTCTGCTTTCAGCAACGATCCTCCGAGCTTCGCAGACTCAAGACTTCATGAACGCCGAGGGGCATCCTGCTCTGGGAGAGATGCTGGTCGCAGCCCGTGGAGAGCTCCAAGGACCGCTTAGGTATAGGTTACTTAGGACCGCTGTGCATAGGGTCACAAGATGGTTGACTTTAGTCAGTAGTAAATTTTCATTCTGGCTACAATCTGAGTCGGTAATGGCTGGAATTCCCAAAGTTCCAGTAGCAATGATACTACATTTTGCTCGAGCTACCAAGGCCTCTTTTGCTTGAGTTCCCAGCCTTGGCCAGACCACAGAAGCTGTCGGTATAATTCCCACCTTAGCGGTGAAAGATTTTCTGGTATGGTCAAGGGATGCTTAGCTGCCCAACTCATTATACAAAGGCTAAGACCTGAGACGGTAGCAAGGCCTGAGGGCAGGGGGGATGTGTGAAGAAATACACCACCACACATGCTCAATATATAAATATTTATCACAATAGATAGCCCAAAATATGTAAAAATCTTTTTTTGTCTTTTTTTTTTAAAAAAAAAAAGTAAAATTTACTGTAGCTGTGAGACTTTGTCAAACCTGCACGACCTCTCTGTATTTCAGACATCAGCTGATATTTTGCTGGTCAGTCCGTTTGAAATTGTTACGTGTTCCAACTGCTGCTGCGTAGTGCCGAGCACAACGATTTTGTCTGTTAGCGGATGTGGAGGTTGTGGCCATGTATTGAGAATGTTGTAAGTGATGTCAGTATGTAAAATTGTTTCCCCTATGACCACTGTGATACTGCATGGGCACTGGGAGAGAAGACAAAAGAGAGAAATCAAAATGAGCAGTTAATTTTATCATGGTATTTTTCTCGATAGGTTTCACTTAATATATGGCTATTCCTGATGCCGGCCAGCAATCAAGTTGCAGATAAGATAAATAATAGTGCAGTCCTGGTCTAACACAGAAGCTGCAAAACTTTGAGAATTCACTTCTCTGAAAATCATGGGGAATTCACCCCAAGACAGGAGCACCAGGGAACTGAAGTGATTACCTCAAACTGTGGAGGAAGCTTGGAATTTCTTCTTCTGGGAGTTTGTCTTCCAGTGCCATCAGCTGGTGATTCAGTCAGCTGACTGAGCCTGGGGGTGCGTGTTGCTGTGAAAGAGGTGTCAGACATACGCCTTTCAGCAGTCCCGAAAGCTTGGCTGAAGGCTTTGAATACTTGGGGTCACAAATTGGTGCAGGGTTTGTTGATTCTATTTTATTTTTTTCATTAACTTCTTTCTGCTCTTCACGAGGTTGTGAAATTCATCAGATAAGGGGTTATTTTTCCATGGTCACACAAGGCCTTCTTGATTACTTTGGAAGGTCATAATACTTATTTGGGGTAGAAAATGCCTGAGTTTTGCGTCAGGGAGATTTGATGTTTTGGCCCCAAGCCACTATTGACGTTAGTGATGATGCAATTTCAACCGCTGTTCTGTGAGATCTGGGGTTTCTTGTACAACACTGACTTAAGAAGTGTTTTGCTTAGCACTTTGTTAGGACGGAAGATTTCCGCAGGACCTTGACAGCCTGTGAGCGTGGAAGAGTGAACAGAAGTTGGAGCTGTGTCATACCAAAGCTAGAGTCTTCAGAGGGCAGCTCACCGATGGGGACGTGCATACCATGTTTTGTACACATCTGCGGCGGAAGTACTGGGGCCCTGACTTAAAACTTGGGAGGAAGATTTGGGAGTATTTTCAGTAAGTTTTGTGTAGGTTTTGTGTAGGGATATATCTGTGAAATGCCCTTTCTGGCCAGGAATTAGGGTGAACGCTTGGAGATAGGAGGAAAATTAAGGTATTATAATGAAGGTGATGGATTGAAAAAAATACAAGATATGCTTTATTAAATTCTTTCCTTAAAAAGATACAGCTCTGTAACCTAGTTCTCATTTCAGTATTTTTAATGCAGCTTTAAATATACATCTATATATATATAAATATCACACAGAATTTTGTTTCATCAGTTACGTAACTGTTACTCCGTACCAGTTCTCCCTCTTGCTCACAGTAACTTTCAGGATGAATGAATGAATTACTGTAGGTAAAATAAAGTTAAAAAAAAGCAACCTCCTCCTCAAGATCATATGCCAAAAATTTATCACTGAAAGTTCTTTTCTCGATGTAGCTGTACAAGGAATAGTTTGCAAGTTCAAAAATGTATTAGCAGCCTTTCTCAGTGGGAGATTTAGCCTTGGTTTCGGCAAAGCTGTTCTCTTAACTCTCGTTAGTTTGTGGTTTTATCTGACAAGTTAATGACAAACTTTGCATTTTTTCATTAATTTTTGAACTGTAGTGTCTCAAATTGAAATGCCTTTTAAAAATCAGTAGATACACTACAGTTTTTCTTCATCTCACCTCTTGGAATTCTGTGTGGTAAATGCTCCATAATGCAGTTCTTCCTGAGCCTTCACAAAAAGAATAGAGTAACATCTCATGCGAAATTTAGTTGTCTTCAGTCGTCTTCGTCCTGCAAGGCAAGGTATCCTTTCCTTTTGGGGGTAATGAAAGGTGCTCATGTGTAAGAATTCAGAGTGTTTAAACTGCAATTTCCCATGAAAAGAACTGAAGCCTAAATCGCCAATTACAACGGAAAGGTGGTAAAATTGTGAATGTAAATGATACAGTTTCTTAGATCAGAAAGTTGTCTCAGCTCATAGTTTTAGCTAAATATTTACAAAAAAGTTGGCACGCATTGTAGAGCTCATAAGACAAAGTAGGATTTCACAGTTTACATAAAAAGCAGTAGTAAGAAAGAAAATAAGTTAACGTGTTGTGTAGCTAGCAGATAATTAAGTCTCTGCCTCCAAAAGTAGACATTATATGAAAGAATGGAAAGGAAGTTACTGCTTCCTCATAACTACTGATGTTGATGGATTACATATCCATTGCAGTCTTAAAAGATCTCTGGTAAGTGTCAGAAAAAGAGAACTTCAAGGTGTTCATACCAAATCTGAGTAAACAGCGTTTTTGAGTGCTTTTTGGCCTACTGCGCTGTTTCTCATGATTTGTGACAAAAAATAGAAGTTTTGAGTATACAATACAGGGCTTGTTTGAATAGGGACATGAAGGAAAGCTGGAGAACCAAATCGTGTAGAGCCAGTACACCACAATTAGAGTGCGTATGCCGAACTGAACACGTTTTGTATTTCACTGTTAATGTTTGGTAATTGTGCTAATTTGAGTTTTGGATATGTATGTTTATTTGATTGATGTTAAAGTACAAGTAGTTTGGTCTTCATCCCTGCCTGTCCACCAGGAGGTTGAATGTCATTGGTGATGCAGGGAATGAAGGTGAGATTCAGAAGCAAACAGAAGCAAAACATGAAGAATGTATTTGTTTCAGCTTTAAGTAAAATGTGATGACAATTGTACAGGAGATGCTCTTTGCCCGGTGTGACACTTAAAGGAAAGGGCTGTGTTGTTGGCTGTGTTTCTCGGGCTCTTAAGCTCACAAAAGTAGCCCAGACAGTTTGCTGACCTCAGATAGACCTCTAAGTCTCTGACTTGTCAGACAGGAGAGGCAGTGCTCTTCATTGGCATTCAGATCACAGGCAGCCGCTGGGCTCAGCGCATACCCAACTACTGCTTTAGGATTTAGACAAAGCCACTCTGGCAAAACATCCCTGTTGTCAGGGTAGCTGGCGGTTTCCTAAAGAACTGTTACATAATGGAGAGACTGAGAAAAGCTTTAGGATGCAAATTTTTTTTTTTTTAAAGTAAAAATTAAAAAAAAGAAAAGTGGCGGTAATTTGTGAAAAGAAACATTCCCCCCCCTCCCCTCCCCGGATGATCTCATTCATTGTTTCCTCCTTCTGTTTAACTTCTCAGGGTCATAAATGTAGTTTGCTGTTTAAAACTGTAGTGATGTCACTCCAAAGGTATTTTGTGGAAGAGGGGAAGAGAATTATCTGAAAGTATTTGGGAATCAACACTTAGAGATTTATTAGCTTTACTAGAGGTCAGCTATTTGCATTTCTTCTTTTTTCTGCTTAGTGTAATGTAAACTGGGAATTCAGCTATAGAGTGAATGTTTACATTCGAACCATCCCGTGGAACAGAAGGGAGTGTTGTGTTTATTGCTACAGCTGCCTCCCCGGGTGAAACCCTGATCTAAAGTCTGGCTGGTCACCCGCCAGATCTACAACCTGCCGCCATGTGCCGGTCCCCTGGCACAATGGGAGGGTTTGATGCTCCCTGGTACTGTTCCTCCCCTCCAGTAGCAGCGTGACATCGCCCCGGGCGCTGCTCCGAACCCCGCTTGCGGCCCCTGCCCGCCCTGCGAGCAGGGTGTAAGAGGAGCAACTGCTTTACGGCGCGCTGGGGTTGTGCCGGTGAGCACCACGAAGGCTGCGTCGCAAGCGCGGCCGCGCTGCGGTCAGGGTGGCGTGGGGGACTCTCCTCTCCATCGCAGTGCACTGGCTCTGCCATGGATATTTTGGCGTAAGCAAATTTCGCTTAGCCTTGGTTGTAAATGCATTGTGGTGTCTTAGTTATAATATGGCCTTGTCTAACAAACTGCTTTGGAAAGTGTACTTATTTTAAATACTTGTACAAGTACTGCTGTCTTACCCCTTTTAAACACTGTTCCACCCACTGGGCATTGCTTATTTGTTACACAGCAAACCCGCCGAGCACTTTCACCCAATCTGCCAAAGAAGGATTTCGGAGAGTATGTGTGTTTTGTATAAGCACATGATCTTGTTTGTTTTGGGTTTGGGGTGTTTTTTTGCAGGAAATTAGGAGGAATGGAGTATGGAGGCAGCCAGAAAACACAACTTACAGCACACGTTCTGGTAGGGAGAGTGTACTCTTTTCAGAAGCTTGATCTGTGAGGAAGGATGCTGTTCTGCCAACACCCTGTTGTTAGGTCTTTGAGGGGTCCTTGCAGAAACACTTAAATGTTAACAACTTCTTACCTAGAGGGCCACGAAGATGATCCGAGGGCTGGAGCACCTCTGCTGTGAGGACAGGCTGAGAGAGTTGGGGTTGTTGAGCCTGGAGAAGAGAAGGCTCCGGGCAGACCTTAGAGCAGCCTGCCAGTACCTAAAGGGGCCGACAAGAAAGCTGGGGAGGGACTTGTTACAAGGACATGGAGTGATAGGGCAAGGGGCAATGGCTTTGAACTGGAAGAGGGAAGATTTAGATGAGATATTGGGAAGAAATT
>NW_009611354.1:25403-28850 GCF_000690535.1 Cariama cristata
CTGGAAGTGGTGAAGGCCAGGTGGGAGGGTGCTGTGAGCAACCTGGTCTGGTGGGAGGTGTCCCTGCCCATGGCAGGGGGTTGGAACTGCATGGTCTTTAAGGTCTCTTCCAACCCAAACCGTTCTATGGTTCTATGAAAACCGACACTAGATTATGTCTTCTAGCTGGTCTGCAAGCAGTACTTTCCCCATTGCAGTAAATCATTAAAAGGAGTAAAAGGCAATGAGAGATCAGTCTGGGAAGTCTGAACCATTGATAGTATCATGACAGTATCAGTAATTGTGCCCAAACCATGTTGGCAGTAGTCACGACCCAAATCTCCTACAGCTATGAGGCCTTGCCAGAGCAGCCTGCCACTGGTGCTGCTCCCCTGGTCGTGTTCCCTTTGGTGTGTGGGTCGAGTAGCCCTGGCCCGCAGGCAGCGTTGTGCCCTGGTCCCAGTTGCCAGGGCGGTACGAACAGTTGCAGTTTTAGGTGGTCACTGTTGTGTAGGCTTTAGTACTCTGGAGTGTTGGATTTGAAGACCGCGTTGTCCATGCCAGCCTGTTTCTGACAGCCTTTTTAATTGCTCCTGCCAGCTTTGCTTGTCATTTCTGAGCCGGGTGGTGTCTACCTACTCCCATTAGCCGTGCCTCTCGGCTTGCTCTGCCACCCCATCTGGGAGCCACAACTCCTCTGTTGCGGGCATCTCCCCTCAGAGCAGCCCAAGGGTGTCCTTTTTGCAATAGATAGTCCTGTAGACAACCTGTACGGAGTCCTTGTCACAAAAGGGGGACTTTCTGAAACTGGCTTTTCCTTTTCTTAACAACAGTTAAATAAACTCTCACCTCATTAAAAGCTTTGGCCAAAGTTTAGTCACCAAAGCTTACAAGCTACAACTGTGGGCTCCATTACTTCATTTGGAGAACGTTGAACACCGTTAGATTGCTCGTGCTTTCTTCAGCTTATTAATAGATATTGTAATTTCTCTGGCATTGCAAGTTGGTTCTCCTTAACAGGAAAACTTCAAAATAATATCAGAAATATATGTAAGGTCCGTGTAGGTGTGATGCTTTGGCTCATGCTGGTCACCTTTTCATTCCTGGTGGAAGCTAGCTAACAAATTACGCTTTGGAGTCCTGAAAGGAAGGGCTGATGTCCTTGCTTACCCGAGCTTTCGGAAGGAGCAGCTGGTCCGTCCTAAAGATGCTCAGTCTTCCTGAGAAAATCCAGCAGTCAGATCGGCCCTTCTGGGATGTAACGCATGTGTAACTGCTGTGTAGTGTTTTGCAGGAAGAATGTAGTCTTAGAACAATAGTCTGGTATGAGACTTGCTAGGAACATTAGCTAAGAACATTAACTTGATACAAACGTTCCCGTCCTTTTCATCTGCCCAACACTGTTTTTAGGAAGATCTCATCAGAACACATGCAAAAATTGAAAAATCTGGATGCAGCATTCATGGAAAAGGGGTTTCTCAGGGAAGCGTGTAATGAAACACAGTAAATCAGAGGTAACGGTACTGCTATAAAGCTCAGAGTGGTCTCATGTTAAAATTATGTTTCTTTCTTCTCTGGAACCTGTGGCTGATTAGTATCTCCCCCCCCCACTTTGACAGATGCACTTAAGACTTGCAATTTCAAAGCCTTTCTTTAGAACGTTTTCATACCGATCTCATATGCATGCTTAAACATATGCCCTGTAATAAAATGAATGTAAACATACACATGGATTTTTCAGGATCCTGCTAGTTTGCAAAACTTTAATACTTGTATCAAATAATGTGTATTTCTTTGCAAATGCTGATAGTGACCTCCATTATGTACTCTTCTTATACGCTGTCTCATCCCTTTTACTTGAAACACAGAAGCAGTACCCGCTTCTGTGTGTAAGTGGGATTCCAGGCTCTAAACTCCTCCTTGTGTTGGAATTCAATACAGTATTGCTCCTCATTAGGTGCCTTTGAGTCTCACAAAGAGCCTTCAATAAACAAACAGCAAGCGGATGTGTCTGCATGCACTTTATGCTTGGTGATAATATGAACGAGTAGTGAACACCCTTAAAGTCATATTTTCTGTGTAGCATATAGCTGACTTCTTCAACAGTGAAATAACTGAACCGTATTGTGTATCTGCTTTGAGCTGTTTAAGCGTTTCACAGCTGTTTGTTTCCCCCTTCCAACCCCTTCACGTGGTGACAGGAGAAGTTACCATTCCCATCAGAAGTTCTGTCACAAATTAGTAACTCTTAGTCTGTTTTACTACAAAATCGGAAGCGTTAGCTTAAACCGTTAGATATCTGTTTGTGTGCCGAGACAGCGCAATGATGATATACTGAGGTTAGCTAAAGTAACATCTGGCTTTCTGGAGAAGGGGGAAGAAGGGGCTGTTAACTGGGACCTTTGCGTATGCATTTCAGCTGCATCTTTTGGTGTAGCAGCAGCATTCATCTAAGTGAGCAGTGTTGGTTCAGGGAATTAAGCTGACGTAAAAAAATAAACTATGGCAAAAAGAAAAAGTCTAGCTCCTTGAATTACCTTACTGCAGGTCAAATGAATGGTAGTGTTGATGCTATGCAATGTTTGCATTTTTTCAGTGGCTGGGTACTACTGTATTGTGAAATTTGATTTGGGATTACGGTGTGAGAGCTAGGAATACAAATCACAAAGATGACTCTAATACAGGACAACATTCTCTGACTTGCAGCTGTTAGTGTACATCAGAAGTTTAAGGTAACTCTGAATCTGACGTTTCTTCATATTTGAGTATACAAGCTGTAGATATAGTAGGGTTTTTTTTTGATAACTTGCCAGATTTTTCTGTTTGTCAAGAAAGAAGCAGCAGAGGAAAAAAAAAAAGTCCATGACATTGTGGGGATTGCTTGTACAATTGAAACTGCTGGGTTTGCTACATACATCTTTGCCCTAAGAGCTAACGGAGAAAATGAGAGCAGCTCTTGGTTTGTCATCCTCTGTTTAGGCTTCTCAAAGGACGGTGTCTCTCTGGAAGAAACCCAAAAATTAGCTTTGCCTGGAATTTTCTGGATATACGATGCTCCCTGCATTTCTGTGGGAGGTCTTGTAAGATTACAACTTTTTATTAATCTTTTTGGTCATTCTTTTGGTCTCTTGGGGAGTAACTGCAATGTATACAGTGTGTATTGCTTAGCTGACCCAACAGATTGGAAGCTTTGGTATCACTTCCAGCTGAGAGAAGTTGGTGGGAAGAAAGTACGGGCTGTTGTTAAAAATGTACAGAGCTCTGTAAATCACCTGGTGTGGACGTCCGCAAAAATAGAACTCTTCTGTTACAGGTGGAAAAAACATTAGAGGGACCTCAGGTACACTGTGATACTGGTGGAGGATGTCAAATTAACCTGTCAACAGTAGGCTGTCTCCTAGTCTTGGGAGGGTGCTGTATCATAGATTTTCCTGCCTGTTTCACTCAGGGTGAACGAGTGTCTCACTT
>NW_009611354.1:28869-47498 GCF_000690535.1 Cariama cristata
CTAGTGCTGTGTATTTATCATCTTTAGCCCTTCCTCCCAGCTGTGTTGTTACTCCCTGGGCAGCCCCAGTCTTTGTTCGTTAAGCCTTTCATTTTTGAAAAAAGTCTTTGTTCTGCAGGTGCTGAATATGGAATTACTCAGTTCCGTGGTTAAAATCTGGCAAATCGTAAGGTAGGAGAATTGGATTTTAGCTATCTATATAGGTGGCGTTGCCAAGCTTATGAAACGAGTACATTAGGGTTTGACTTTGGAGAAAAGGCCGCTGGACTTGTTAATTGTTCATGTTGAACTCACCTATAGAAATGCATCACTGTGGTGGAGCATTTGGAGCTGCTGAGAACCAAGAGCTGTGTAGGTGCCACAAAGGGCTGATTGAGCATAGAAAGACACTTGAATATATCATTTTAGAAAGAACAAAAATAACATAGAGGTGCTTTGTATGTATTTTGTGTTCACTGAACAGGAGGAAGCATGTGCGTTCTGACCAAGTAATTTTTTGAAACGTTTCCTTGGAGCATATTGGAAGAAGGAGCTGTCTACAAGCAAGACTTTTCACTGCCTGTCGTTTGATAAAACTAGAAGTAAAGTTCTGGTTATTAAAAATAAATCTTGTTAGTTCCTGGAGACACTTCTGTAAAAAAGGGAAATCCTGAACATTGAAGACTTGCTGTTTTTATGGTACTATTTTGGGAATTGTCCTTGTTTTCCTGTTCACGGTGAGTGTTAGATGAGTGACCTGGCATTTGTAAGGCTGTTAAGTTTTTTAATGCGAACATCATCTTATAACTGGTGGCACTTTAATAATAAATATGAACTTATCATAGTGCATACTGAACTGAGAGGATGGTAAGCTTTAAACAGGAGGCTAGAACCTTAGCTTCACTGGAGTTCACAGATTGCAACCAACACAATACTGAACAGGTACAGGAAAAAAAACCCCAAAGTGTAGGAAAACAGCTAATTATAGTAATTGCAGCTGGTTTCAAAGTACTTCTAACAGTTTGTGCATAATGCTTACTTGAAAGCATCAAATGGGCGCTAGTTGTGAAATAGAACACCTGTTTGTTGTTGAGCATGTGTTTATGCAGATGATTTTTGTTGTCAAAGCACCTTGATGTAGAGTAGTCCTGTTTACATTTACATTCTCCCCAAAGGATTAACAGTGTTCTCTCAATAAATTTGCAGTCTATTCTCCTCTCAAAGGCTGCTGTTTGGAGGGTGGTGTGAACGAGGCAACAAGTGCTTGCTAATCACTTGAATATACATAATTAGCGACAGTCTGGTGCACTGGAGTCTTTGTACAACCATAACAATACTGATTGGCAGCAGCAGATAACAATAGTCGTGGCAAGGTGCTATTTGTTGAATATTTGAAGGTGTTTTTCTTTTATATTTGCAGTAGGCATTTTGAGTTAATTATGCCATTATTCTGCCGTTATTCTGGAACACTCTTAGTGTGTTGTGTTAAGGTCAGAGTTAAAAGATCGGTCCTGTGGCCTGTTGTACACAAAGAATAAGACCTTTAGTAAATCCTTTGCTTCTTTGGAGACTAGGCTGGATTCTTTTTTTCTTCCTTCATAATTCTATGAGACTAAACTGGATTCCATTCTTTTTTTTTCCTTCCTATTTTTATATAACCCAAATTTGAACTGGAAAGTATGTCTAAAAATTTGGGAGATGAATGTGTGTGATGATACTCTTCCTGTATTCTGCAGTGATCAGTTTTACGACTGGCTCTATTTGACAGGTTCAGCACTTTAGAAAACAAATACAAAATCATTGATGATAAAATTTATGGATAACACAGACTGTAATGTAATAAATAACAAGGAGAAGATTATCTGGATTGCTTTTCATGTTTTTTGTGTTCAAACAAGATGGGTTTTAATATGGCAAAATGCTTATCATAATTTAACTTAAGGGAAAATACTAGAACAAGTAGGCTATTTATGAACATCTAGAAAATGAGATGCGTCACTGTGGATTTGGCAAGGTTAAACTGTATCAAATTCTCCAATTTTCATTTTATTGACAAGGTAGCAGTCTTTGTGTTTAGGAGAGAAGCTTTGAATGTCGTATCTTAGATTTAGTCAGGCTTCTGATATTCTGTTGTTAATATTTTCATAAGGAAAGAAGACGCACACATTAGATGAGGCAACTGTGAGGTTTGTTTCTAAGAGCAAAACTGTGCTGAGTGATTATTAAATGTTCAGTATGAAGATGGAAGTAAATATGGAGTAGAATTTTGTTAGGCTGTTTCCTGACCTCTGCCTAGGCAGTACTTTCATTGATGAGGCGAGTAATGGAAAAGAGGATGGTTATGAATGTTTTGAGGTGTCTCCAAAATGAAGAGGACTGCAGGTGTGCTGGAGGAGGGGATTAGAATTCGGAATGGTATTGGTAAGGTGGAGAGACCTGGCATGTGAGTAGCTGGAAGCTGTTGGGGGAGCAAGTGTGATATGCACTCTAGAATGATCTGCTTTACAAAGAAATGAATGGAGAACGAGTGGCGAGGTAAGTAGCTCTTCAGGAAAAAAGTCCAGTAGGTACCATGGGTCACAAACTGGATATTAATTACACCTCATGATTGTGAAGGTGGCAAACAGAGGCGTGCATAAACTGTAATAGAGCCTGTAAGATGCATTTTTTCGCATCCATTTCTGAGTGCTACAGTTCAAGATTATAAAGCCTATGAACAGAGACCAGGAATGAGAGTGATGAGCGATTTAGGGAGTGTGACCTATGAGTATAGGTTGAATGAATTGCAATTACTGAGGCTAAATAAGAAAATAGAAGTGATAATATAACCTGTTCTTCACGGGTACAGCAGAGAGGAGAAAAAATTGTGGTTTTAAATTGTTGAAGGCAGTTGGCTTACAAACTGGGAAAACTTTTTTCGACTAAGCATAACATAAGAACTGGCCTACTGGCTTGTACTGGTGGCCCGTCTAGCCCAGTATTCTGTCTGCAGCAGTGGCAGGGGAGATGCTGTTAGGGAGAGTTTGCAAGCTTGGCCATTTTCTTGCCTTTCATTCCACTTGCACTTTCCCAGTGTCCAGAACTGTTGTATTAGTGAAGTTAGGTGGTATATCTCTGTGTGACCCTTCTCACATCCATTTATGGACTGATTTCACTAAGTACCCTAACTATTGTATTGTGGTATTTGGTGCAGTTCTGGATTTACCTACTGCCTTCATGATTTTGTAAACCTCAACCTTCTCCTCTCCCAACTAAAGACCCCTGTTTTTCCATCCTCTCTTAGAAAAGGTGGTCACTCCATCCCCTGGATCATTTTGGTTGCCCTTCTCTGTGTTTTCTCATAATTCTACTAAATTCTTCTTGAGATACGGAGATGAGACTGCGCAGGGTAATGAAGATGTGGGCACAAGAGTGTCTTCTGTATCAGCAAAATGATGTCCTTTCTCTTGTTCGCAGTATCCTTTCTGACATGCCCAACATTTTGTCAGGTTGTTTTTGGCTGCTACTATGCATGAACTCAAAGTTTTATAAAGCTGTCAGTGCTGACTCCAGGACTCAGCTAAACTATAATTTGTGGTTCTAAGGTAAATGTTGTGACGCATAGTTTAGGTTATTTTTTTCCGAGATACATTGCCTCACATTTATGTACCCGATGTTCATTTGTCATCTTTGCCCAGTCAATTTTGTGAGATCCTTCTGCTTTTCCATGCCATAGACATGGCATTTAACTGTCCACTACAGCGTGCTATCGTCTGTAAGCTCTAAAATTTCATGGATCACACCACTGTCCAGGTCATTGATGAAGTTGTCATATAAAGATGATGCCAGCATGGATCCCTCGGGGACTTCCTGACTCTCCTTCTTGTGTTGAAAAGTGACCATTAAGCCTTATGCTTTGTTTCCTCTTCCTTACTCAGCTTTCAAACTGTATCAAGAACTCTTCTTCAATCCTGTGGCAACTTAATTTCTTTACTTGTATTTGGGAAGGAACCTTGACAAACAGGTTATGCCTACTGGACACCCTTTGCCCTCATGTTTATTGCCTCCCTGTAGAACTCTATCAGGTTAGTGAGGCAGGCGCTCCCTTCACAGCAGCCGTGATGGCTTTTTCCCAACAGATCCACATCATCTCACGTGCTCTGTGACCTTATTACAGAGTCTAGTGACTTAGCAGAAGCAGGTGCCAGACTCACAGGTCGTTTCTGGGATCCTTTCTAGAGTCTCTCTTTGTTTGAAGTTGTGTTGGCAGCCCATAGTCTTCTGGGCATGTGGCCGTTTGTAGTGATGGGTTGTGCTCCTTGGCCAGCACCTCTGTGCTTTCACGTTTCAGTTCCTTCAGCACTCCTGGCTGTCATCCAGTCTTGGTCACTTACTGACATCTAATAATTCCTACATGTTTACATTAAGTTGTCTGCCATTCACTTGTCTACTACAGGGAACGGTCTGGGTTTGGGTATCTTTCCAGTGTGTTTAGCAATGAAGACTGGGGTGAATAATTCGTAGTGCTTCTCTGCTGGGGCCTTGCTGTCCTTGAGTTCCCTTTCTGTGCTTTTGTTACCGAGCAGTCCCACTGATTTCTTGTCTGGCTTCCTGGTTTTGATGATGAGCGTCATTTGCAAGAAGCTCTTAGAATTCTTTTCTAGCTCTCTTAATTTTGTGTTTACATTGCCCTGATATATTTTATCATCTTTCCTTTTCCTTCTTATTTGGGCAAGCTTTTCATTCTTAATAGAGAGCTTTTCCCTATAATCACCTTTTAACTGTTCCAGGTGGATTTTGGCGGAAGGGGAGGAGGGAGAGAAGGGAGAACTACTTTATTTTCTTTTTGACTTGTGGCAGCCATTTTTCCTGGCCTTTTAAATTTTGTTTTCCGTAGTCTTCTGCCTGTTTGTAAGGTCTTTTGAGCTGGTCTTTTGCGTCCCCCCCCCTTTTTTTTTTTTTACTCTTTTTCTTACTTTTACCTGTATTTTCCTGTTATCTTGGATATTTGCATATCAGATTTACTTGGACAGCTTTCTTCCACTCTAGTGCTAAACCTACTCATGAAGCGTTCAGATAGATTCCTGGGAAATGGAGAGGTCTTCCACTAAAGAAGTGGTATTATTTTAAATAATAAGTTAATAGTAGCTAAAAGTAGTAATAGTAGTTCTCATCCTGTTTGCAGATCCACGGGATCTGTGGACTGCTTTGGAAGAGTCTACAAAAGGTCAATGAAGAAAACTCAGCCTACTTGTCCAGGGTATAGGACACAGCACTTCTCTTGGTATTTAGGGCTCCATGTTTCTCCTGGAAAATGTTAGGTATCCATGAAGTGAAAAATTTTGAAACCTGTTGAGTTAAATAAAATCTTCACATCCTTTAATGCTTGTAATTCTTGAGAGTTCCTAGTCAAGTTCTGCAGAAAATGGTTTCCTTTCAGCCTCTCAAGATGCATAGTAAGAATACAGAGAAGTAAATTAGCATAGGGAGATGGGGATTATGAGTTCCATTCCAATTTCTCTTTTAGTATTTAATGTTAAAATGAATGTTTACATCCTGGAGGAATAGTAGAGAAGAAAAATGGTAACGTTTTCAGCATTGGAGAGAATGACTTTAGAACATGAGATTCTGAGAACCTGTGTGGATATTGAGGGGTATGGGATTGCCTTGCTGTGAGAAAGAACCTTTGTGGGGAAACGTAAAGAGCTCTTTAATATAGCAGCATAAGGAGTAGTGGAGCTCTATGACTGAATGTTGAATCCAGGTGTATTCAGAGCCAATGTGCGGGTGACTAAGAGAAAGATTGAAAAATATGAAGGAGAGCATCTTGATACCCTCAAAACAAGACAGAGTGCATTTTGGAAGATAAGCGCTAAAAAAACCAAGAGTTTTTCACCAGTGTAATTCTGTAAAATTCTGTGGCCAGTTCCCTTGAAGAGGTCATACTGAAATGGTGAGATGTTCCTTTCTGTCTTAAAATATCTGATACCATGTATTAAAATCACATAATGTCCTATACAGATTTGCATACGAGATACTCAGATTAGAAATGAATTGTAAGCTTGTTGAGAATTTGTCCAAGACTTGCTCAGAGTGTTATTCAAATGAAACAGTAAAAATTCAGTTCCTCTTTGCTGGGGTCCCCACTGACATGCTGTTTGAGAAACACTGTATCTATATTAAAAGATGAAATTAGTAGTTCCTAGTGTGTTTCGTAGTCTTTCTTGGCTGGGTCCTGCAGTTGCCACCAGTTTGGCTCTTCCGTACTGGAGTATCATGGACGGTTAGAGCTCTCTCGTTGAATGTGGAGTGCCCACATACTTCCTCTGCTGTGTATTTTTGTTTTCTCATTATACTGAGTTAAGCCCATTAGTCCTTTACACATTTCAACGTGAAGGTACTGATTCACGACGATCGCGTAATTTCTTGATATTGTTTTGACATGTGAAGTAAATGGAGTTGTTTAAAGACACTGTAAAGGCACTTTCTGTAGTGTGTGGAGTGTTGCTGGGTTAGGGATAAAAATGTTGTGTTTGTGGTAGCGCAAATACAGACCTAGAGAGAGAGTGAGAGCTGAAAGTACTGTGTAAGTCACCGTTAATTTTCCTCCTTAAATGAAGGCGGGAGTGTTACTATTTCTGCACTTTCACGTAAGGAGCCAATGCAGATAAAGGATGCGCGGGGGCGGCAGGATCGTCCTTTCGCGGGCGGAGGCCACAGCGAGGAGCGGTGCGTCCTCTGCTTTGGTGCTTGCACCATCAATGGCAGATACGCGTGCGGCCCTCCCGCTTGTTACTCACGGAACAGATCCTATAAAGAGGTGCCCAGTGTGTCAGGGAGAGAGGGAAGTTTTGGAAATGGTACCCAGAGGGTGTTTTCTTGTTATGCCTAGTCAGATCTACTGGTGTGCTGCTAATGAAGGAGGAGGTTCAGACAGACCTTGCCTGGAACATATCCCCCTTGCCACCTTGTGATGAGTGTAACGAGAATACGACTTGCTGGCTGGTGGGGTTGGTTACCTGGTCTTGCGGGGAGGTGCCCCATTCCTGCCCTTGTTCACCCTCCTCTCCCCAGCCCCCTTTTTTTTTTTCCCCTGTGGGGCTGGTGAGCTGCAGGAGGGCAGGTCAGGCAAGGGAGACCGCGGGGCTGCAGGAGTGGGAGGAGGAGGAGGAGGAGGAAGCAGTGTTTCTCCTCAGACGGATCGGCTGAGGTGGTGTGAAAAATTGCACCAGGAATTCTCCAAGGGCTTTTGTTGGAACTAGAGGAGTCTGAAAACAGACTGATTTCAGGAGAATGAGGAACTTGTAGAGGACTAGAGTGTTTCTGTGGCTTACTGATCGTTGATCCCTTCAGCTCACCTAATTCTGCCCCACACAGAGATTAAAAGTACGTTAGAGGATGGCCAGATCTCTGGGAAATGTTCCTCCCCATAATCATCTCAGATTGTCTGAAGAGGGCTTGCTGTCTGTAACCAATAATCATGTCACTAAATTTCTGCCATTCCCGATCAAACTGTGATCTGTTGGTACAAGATCAAGCTGTCACTGAAAAATAAATAGTCTTGGTATAAAATGTAACTGAATTAAACTGAACACATCCAGAAGAAAAGCTTTTGTTAAAACTTTCAGCTGTGCTGCTGATGCTTGCTATTCTTATGTGCATACTTGTTAAAGAAAAGTATGGAAGGCTCTTAGACGAGATGAAAAATTTGTGTCGCTTCTCCCTGATGGGGAACGCAAATTCCCTTGGGAACGTCAGCATGGAAAAATGCATCAGCATCATAACGGGCACTCATCTGCAGCTCGACCCCTGGAAGACAAAGCAGCGTTTTACCTCTCGGGATTAACAAACATGTGTCAGCTTTAGTACTGCTGTTTGGTAGTCAGGTGATAGACTGCCCATATGTCCTCGTGCCTCTTTCTGGCATGGGATTCCCCCCCCCTTTGGAATTTGAAATAAAAACATAGCTTTATTCCGTTGTCATTTGTTCCAGTTCTTATGTCACGGATACGAAATTTTAAAAGATGCTTTAAGAAGTTCTGTACCTGATTTTATTTTTCTCACTGTAAGTCTTTATTGGAAACACTTCTTTCTTTGTTTGGTTATCTTTACTGGGGACACACAGAAATGGTTATAGAACACAGATGGCTTGCATCGAAAGGATCTTAAGTATATAATAGTTGTGCTATAAATGCTCCAGGTAGGAAGAGGAATGTTTAAGAGTTCTTCGGGCACCTGCACAGCTCGAGTCCCTTCCCATCGTACAGGATGGTCCTTTTGGCGGTGCGGTGCTCACAGATTGCACAGGGGAGGAGGAGAGAAGGAAAAGGTGTTTTTCGTGCACTTGCAACTTGTGTCTAAGTGAACAAGTGTCCCCATCTCTGTCTCTGGGAATTGGACCGGTGATGTGAGGGTTTCTTGACGTAAGAAAAATAATTGTTTAGTAGTTAGTGTTTTGCAGTGGGGAGACATGGAAGATAAGACGTGGCTTTGAAGTATTATGAAGTTCAAAGGTTTAATTTAAAAATTGCTGCAAGCTTGGAGAAATTGTGTTTTCTGTCTTGTAGTACTTTATCACTGGCACTTTAGTACTCTGAGGAAATAATTTGTGGTTCATTTTAAGCAAATGAGAAAATGTGAGTGTTACATCAGTGTTATGCAAACATCATTATTAAAGGCTGATGGAAGCATAAAGTACGGATTTCCGCTCACTCTTACATGGGTTTCTATATTGATTATAAATCAGATCCTTTATATTTCAGCTATTTAGATTTTACCTAATTTATTATTTTTAAAGAGAGTTGCAAACATGATGCTTAAGGAATTTTGTAATTCATTGAAATAAAAACAAAAGACACAACTACTTCTAATAAATGTTTTGATTAAAATGGACATTTCTGAACCTTCTACAGACAATACCCGCTCAGATGTGACAGCATTTTTGACATCACCAGTACAGACTTTGACAAGGATTTTGAAGTCAGTGTTGTAAGTCAGTTTCCATTTTGTTTTTATTAATTAGAAAATTGTGCTGTTTACTTTCGAGAAGAAAAAATTTCCACTAAAACCATATCAAAAATGTTTAGTTCCATAGTGATGCAAATATTTTTTTTTTTTCAAATTACAGTTCCTTATTGGTCCCTGTTATTTTGGTGTCACAAATGTTAAATATTTGGTGCCAGTTAATTACTGTATGTATAAACAGAATTTCAGAAAGGCCAGATGTAGGAGGAGATTATCAGTATTTTCTTTTGTATGAAATTTGACTTCTGCATTGAATAAAATAATTGTAGAGCTTGCTGAGATCTGTCTAAGGTCATCCTATGAGTTCTTAGACTGCCTTTTGCATTAGAACTATTTTGGAGGCTAAGTCATTAAAAACTTTTCAGTAATTCAGATTAGGGAAAAAATCTATGCTTATAGCAGAGAAACCACAAAATGTGTGTCTGTTAGCAGAAAAAAGAGTAACAAACCTCATCCTGAGATTGGCTAGATAAATTTTTATGTCTTATCCAGGTCAGTCATCTTTCAGTTCCATCTTGTGGCTGGAATTTTGGGGTCATGTTTTAAAAGTTTCTAAAGTGACTGAAAATGAGGCAAAAATTTTGTGCTAGTAAAATTGCAGGGTTGAGAATTTTGCATTTCTGGTTATCAGTCCAGCTTTCTTTTAATTCTAGAGGACTGGAAAAACTTGAAGCAAAAGACTTTTTTAACACCTCACTTGCCTGAATATTTATTGCAATTGTAATATAATAAAAACATGCAAGATAAAATACTGTAAAATATGTATATTAAAATTGAACTGTATTATGATTCTTATGCGTTATGAGCAGTGTTACTAATTTTAAGGCAGAGAAATATTTTAGAAATATGTAGAATCCTGAAGTTAAAAACTTGAGGATTTTTTTTAGCTTCTATTACTTTAATTATAGTCTGCAAATTTAAGAAAACACTTTACTAACCGAATTGTTCTTATCTTCTTGGCACTGTTTCTAGCATGGGGAGTATTGCACGGCTAACTCAAAGTATCAATTTATGTTAGGATCTCTGTGTTGTGAAGATTTTACTAGTGTCATTGAGTTGTAATAACTAGTTCGCAAATACACGTCGAGGTATTCTATTTCTAGCTTTTTTCCAGTTGTGAATTTTAAGTGATCTTTCAATTATTTGCCAGAGATTTGTGTATATTCCTTATAGTTTATATGTATTTTTTATCTATAACTTCTTTGTACATGTGTAAAGAAAATGTTGTCAGAATATATTCTGAAATATGTCAGAATATACTTTGCTTGTATGGAATGTGAAATTGTATTAGAGAAATTCTTGGTTTAATATTGCTTCAGAACTGTCATGGTATTGTTGCTTAGAGATGCAGTTGATCTTAGAAATTTGAATCATTTGAACCTGATTTTCTAGCTTAACTGGAAAACAAGAATGGTAATCACAAGGTAGACCAGCAGTCTGATTAATCAGTAGTTAATCTTGCGTAAGTTCATGCTGATGCCCCTTCTTCCTTGCATCTTTCCTGTCCCCAGCCAGTTACTCCCCGTCTCTCCTTTGTGCTGGTGCTGGCTGTACAGTGAGCTGAAACTGTTTTGATCTGGTCAAAACCTATTTTCTTGGAGTGTGTTTTCGGTCAGATCACTTTGTAGACCTGCCTCAGCTGCGTGGGTGCTGAGGCAGCAGAGCGGGACGTGGGATGCACCGCACGCTTCCTTCGCACGTGTTCCTCGCCTTCCCAAGCGCCCGGTGTGCGTGGTGGGTGGGTTGCATTTCAGGTGAACCAAAGTGGCCGAGGACTGGGGCTTTCATTCACCATCAGTGCTCCTTGGCTGGTACCAGATCGGTGCGAGGACACAAATGCATAGCAGTTAAAGGAAGAGCCCGCCTATGTTGAATGTTTACTGCGATTTCCGGAATGTGAGATTTTAATTTTTTAAGAAAAAGTGCTCGCACAAGTTTGGAGATGCCTCACAGCGTTCAAGGCTTTTTCTAAAGGTGCTGGGAGGTGTTGGGTGCTGGATTGGTGGGAGAGTGGCTGGCATTGCCGTGGTGCAAACCGCTAGGTACGTGGTGGTGGTACAGAATCCAGCTGGAACTGTAGGTACTGAATGAATGGAAATCTGTTCCTGAACTCTTCTGAAGATGTGTTCCCGTGAGATGCCTGATACTCTACTGTTGACCGTTTGTGCCGTTAAATCCTTTTGTCGTAGTCCTTCCTGTGAAACGGAAGCCTAATCCAGTCTTTCTCTCCTCACTCTGCTTCTCTCTAACCCCCCTGTTTTTTCTTTTGGTCTGTGTTTTGTCTCTGAGGTCCTTCTGTCCTCTTGTCTCTTTTTTTTTTTAATATAGTTAGCAGAACTGTACTCTGTTGGTTTATCATGGAATAGTAATACTTTCAGTGTTCCTAAGGTTGTGTAACTTTACAAATTGTAATATTTTTCTTTCTTGCTTTCTTTTTTTCTTTCTTTCTTCTCATTACTACATACTTAAGCAAAGGTTACTTTAATTGTTCTTCAGTGGTTAATTTAAAACTAAACACAGTGTATGAGTATTTCAGGTTATTCCCGTAACTGTTTATTAATTCAAGTAGTTCATCACTGTATTTCATCTGGTGTTTCTCAGCTCACTGGTATAGCTTTGCCGCTCTGAAATTCTTCACATTCTGAATAACCTTGAATAGTTTTGCTGTCTTGCAGTATAAGCAATGGTGATCCTGGATCATTGTTGTATATATTAACTGAAAGTGTTCCTAACAGAGAACTGTAGAGCATCGTGGATTAAAATTTGACTATGTAATCCTGTTTTGCTCTCTTCCTTTTACCATTTCCTATTTCTGTTCTGTTCCACCACACAGCTCTTTTCATCCCCACAACTACTGTTTCCTTAAACTTATTGAAAGCTTTTAAAAAGTTGAAATAAATTGTGTCAGTCTTCATCCATTTTATTTTCTTGACATTCTTAGAGAAATCCCACATGTATGATGGTCATGATTTTTCTGCTCGAAAGGCAGTGCTGCCTTGTTTATCATATGTCAATGTGCATTGTTTAAGTGTATGACTAAAAACAGAATTATAAACAGTTTTCTTTGAGTACCATCCAGCCAATTGACTTGAAATTTTCAAGTGTTTTTTTGTGGGTTTTTTCTGTTGTTTTTTTTTTTTTTTTTTCCCCCAACTCTTTTTGGTTCTTCTTGGGGATGTGGGTTGTAATTCTCCATTTATAATCCTTCAGTTTAACTGTCACCATTGAAGGGTAGCCAGTTTTTGCTAGTAGTTTTCACCTCACTTACAATTTCTTAGTAATTGTGGATGTATTCTGCCTGGTTCTGGGACTCCTTAGTACCTAGTGCTCTGCTCCCATACCTCCTTTTTGATCCGGCGACAGTGAAAGTATTTGTTACCTGAAGCAGATTTCTGTTGTCTTCTGAGGTAAAGACCGACAGAAAGAAACCGTTCTGTTTCTTTGCAAATATCATTATCCTCAGTTGCAGACTTCGTTTTATGTCTGGTTAATTTTTCAGGAAATTTTCATCTTTTATTTTGCTTGAGTTTTTTTATTTCCCTTGCCTGGAAGTTCACTGCATCTCTGTAGTGTTCTGTAAGCAGTACTTCTGGGATTTATTAATTTTGCCATTTAACTACAGTGTTCCCTTTATTTAAAGAAGCCTACGTTTTCCCAGCTCCGCTCAACTGGTTCCTCATCTCCTGTGATTCCAGAATGGTTTGGTGCATAAACAGGGAGGAAAAGCTGGAAGTTTGTGGGGAAGAGGAAGCAGCCCCTGAGGGCTGGATGGTGTGTTTTCCAGATTTTGAAGGTCCTTATGAATGAAGCGTTTGGATTGCTAACAAAAATACTGCAGAATGGGATCCAGGAAGAAAACAGGGGTGGAGATGGGGGAGTGGATTTGAAGTCTTTGTCTCCCTCCCGTGCCCCGCGCTGCAGTTCAGTCTCACCTTTAAATTTATGGAGCATTTCCTTTCCCAAGTACAATGGAACTGAAATATTTTGTGGTTACTGTTAAAACGGTTCTTGAATTAATTCCCCTGTACTGCATGGATGAAAAGGAAAATACCTCCCGCTCAACAGTTTTACAGCCAACAGTGTCAAGGAGTAGTAGTGTCAAAAAATTCCTTCTGTGAACTTTATTATGTGTGATATTTAGCCAGTTTGAGAGAAATAAAAAAATCCTTGAAGTGGACGCTATTTAAATTCGGGGGCATGGGATTTTCTGCAATTAACTAGATTGCTATGGTAGGCCAGTATATTAAGCTCAGGCAGTTTCGCTGCTAATTACACACAACTTCTCTGGAGTATCGGATATTCAGATCCATTTTATGAATATGGTAGAGAGAATAACAACTGTAAAACAAAGCACTGTGCATGTAAGTGACTGTTAGCGTGTATTTCAGAAGGGATAAATGCTCACCATATGGTACAATTACTGTGTCCAAGTTTTCAAATTAGCTTCTCTCATCCTCCTTATTACTGTCTTTAAAAAGAGAGGAAAAAAACCCAACATGATTTATCTACTCTGCAGCAGAACTCTTGACGCAAAACAGCAGCCCAGTTCTGTCCAGTTTTTTTTTCCTAGCATAATAGAGGCTGTCGGACTTTTTTATACTAATTACTGTGTGAGCCTCAGATGAACCCCCTTCAATTCACAGGGCTTTGTTAAGGGAGGAGCTGTCAATGTGTCTGCCCGTTTGCAGCTGTGCTGTGGCTTTAGCTTGCTTAACATTATGCTGCTTTTTAGACTTGACAGAAGGGATTTTTTTTTCTTTTTTTTTTTTTTTTTTTTTTATTAAGGCAAAGCAGCCTTGTAGCGAAATGGTTTAAGCAGCTGCATTGTGGGGAAGCACAAAGAAGTTATTATTGTGTCTGTTTAGGGGGGTCGGATGGAGGGGGGAGATATTCGGCTGCTGTTGATGCCGATTGTTGACTTGCCATCTGCCAGATAGGGAGAAGAAAAAAATGACAGCTCCAGCAGGGTGTTCAAGAGGTTGTTTGGAGAGACGCATAAACATGTGCAGATGTCGAACTGAATAATGGCAAGAACTTGAGACGGTTTATGATGCTGCTGTTGTGTGTGCATATACAGAATGAATGTATGTGGAGATTTGGTTAGGAGGAGGGTACATATTAATTATCATTGTCCCCCACCGCCTCCTTTACTTCTGTTAATTAGTTCAGGAGTTTAATATCTTCCCTCCCTCTGTTGTTTATTCCTAAAAAGAGCCTTTTCTTGTAAGGAAGAAAACTTTTGGTTTCTCCATGTGGTGGGTTAAAAAAAAAACCCCAACAGCAACTTGATAAATTTGGTGCTTGTGGAAGTAGAAAGAGTAATGCAGCTATTTCAGTCTCAGCCATTTGGCGGACAGGTGCTATACAAGTTCTTGCATAGCTTTCTCTGTCTACCTCAAGGCTGATGCGTTGCATGCCCCTACTATTGCATCCTGAGCTTTGCTTACGCAGAAAATGCCAATTGGCGATCGCCTGGCATTATCTAGTAGACAAGGAAGTGCTAGGGGTTAGAGTGAGATTAGCAGCTAGTTTTCTGTTGATCTTATTTTAAATTTTTTTCTCCAAAGGCAAGGAGCTGGTCAGGCATAACTTGTGTTGTCGTGTTTCACGGTTGCACACAAAACAAGTTTGGATTGCTCTATAGGAATACAGTTTTCTTCCGCGAAATTCCTTTCTTATTTCTTGTTGGGCGATTGCTGCTGCTGCTGGGTTTCCAGGATAACATGAACGAAACGTGAAAAGGGATGCAAGCATGGAGGGAAATTAAGTTAGCTCAGAAAGGCTAAACGAACGCATTGTTTTATCCAGGTGATCTCTTACTTTAAAGATAAAAATGGAAACTTTAAAAGAATGAATTTTCTTCTCTAATATTATTTGAAATTCAACTTTCTGATATCTGTATTGAACTGAAAATTTGGAAAATGAGGTAGCGGTTGAGGTGCACTGTGGCTGTGGATTGCAGACATGTCTTCTGGTTATCAGTATGTATCCCTTTTTTTTTGGACAGTCACAGCATGACTTAAATATTACCTGAATGAACCTAACCACCCCTTCCCACCAAAAAGTGAAGGAACCCCGCTTTATTGTCTCTTAGGTCTAGTAAGCATCAGGTCTGTAGGTCACCGATAACAATAACTAGTGATGGGAGCATTTGATGTCCTCTTTTGCCATCACCATGGCAGAGTGGAAGAAGTCAGTTTTGGAATATGTCAGTTCAATTTTAACTGAAAATCCAGGTGTGGCAGCCTCCTACCCAAGTACCGATTTCTGCATGTGAGCTTGGGCAGCGGTCAACAGCACTGCAAAGGGAGAATTACTTCTTGCCTGTTAGTTGGGTTGTCGGGTCTTCTCCACAGAACTGTGCAGTTTTCTGTGTCCTGTTGTTGCTGGTGTTAAGCCCAGGTTACTCTGGGTAGCGCTGCCTTGCTCCTCATCATGAAGCATTTCATGCAACCAAAGATGTGTACGGCAGTAACAGAGCTGTTCTTTCAACTTGAGCAGTTTGAGGAACGCTTCTGCATATCTGGGACTGATTCTTTGCAAATGATGTGAGCTAAATGATAAGGCCAAAAAAAGGTTGACTTTAGCGATGTACTTGAGGAAGAAACGTAGATGAGCGATGTTGGTGCTCACTTCTTGGCACCTGGCAAGGTCTGAGGCTAGGAGCATGCCTAGCGACAAGGAGAAAGTTCAGAGGAGCTATTTTAAAATTACTGCAATGTGCCAGTTTTAAAAGTGAGACAGTTTGCTTTGTGAAAACATGCTAGCAAGTATACCGGTTTTAAGAGGGGAAAGTCACGTAGTTTTTGACAACACACTAATCTGTCAAAGAAGCTGAGCTGGATGATAATGCTATTGTCAAACTTACCATACCCTTTTGCAAACAACGGAAAGTTTGAGATTTCTCGTGTAAACTAGAGTTGGCTGTATTACAAAATGTTGTAAGTAGAGAATATTAAGGAGGTGTTTAATTCACCTTAGCTACATGTAAAAAGCATTTACATTTTAGTTGTCTGATTTAATATATGTGTTTGTACCAAGTACATGAATTTAAATCGTTGCTGCTGTAGCTGACTTGTCTTATTCAGTGTAATTTATAGATGAATATCTGTATATGTGTCCTACTCTTAAAATATTTTCAGAATCTGAAGAAGATCCTTTGGTTTACTAGCACTTGATAGAAACAGAAGAAAGGAAAGTCGTATTTTTTTCTTTATACAAAGTACCACTTGATGCTGATAGTCCTATATAAAAAAAATATAAATACAAATATTTAAAAGTACCGAGAACATGAAGGTTTTTAGCTATAAAAACAATTATGTGAGACAATAGTCAAGTATTTTTTTTGTATTTACTACCAATACATTTCAACACTATTAAAAACTACAAAACTGCTTTGAGAAGCAGCTGTAGCATTTTGGGCTTTGATCCTGTAAAGCCTTATGCAAGAGAGAAATTCAGAAAATGGGAGCAGTGTCCCTAAATGTTTCCAGGATATAGACCTTGGTTTTCCATTCCTGAATAGCAGGCATATTTAGAAAATGTTGGTCTCCTTTGTTGTTCGGGGATGCTGATGCAATACAGGACTCTGTTATTCCAGACAGTAGGTGCTAATATCAGCTTCTCTTTAATTTATTTATTGTTCTAATTCTTATCCTTCAAGAATGAAGGGGAAGTGAGAGTGATTTTTGAAACTGGCAACTTTTTCTTCCTGTTGGCTCAAAATGGACATGTTAGAGGTCAATTCTCAGTTTGTCAGGATGTCAGCTAACTTGGTATTTCTGGTGTGGTTTTTTTAAAAGGAGTAAATTAAAAAAGTGAGTATGTGCTATGAAGATTTATTTTCGATGAGATGCCAAAGCACATCAGTAATTTTGTGTGGATGTTGTAGACGGCCGGTTTGAAAACTGCATTTACGTTTGAATAGTGGTATGTCTCTCTATTATCGAATATTTGCTTCTAGATTTTCCAGTATTTTAGAGGAAAGGTTGTTAAGGCGACGGGAGAGGGTTGACTAGACAGCAGGAGCTGAAGCGCTGTTGCATTTCTGCAAGACAGGACGGTGACTCGCTCCAGCAGTGGTAATGAAGAAGTCAGGGCGGCCGGCCATTTGAACCCTGGCGAGGCTCTCGCTGGCAAATGTGGTTGCATTCAGAACCTGGGGGGAAGAAGAGCCCCCAGTAAGAGCAGGGAAGAACGTTCCAGTGGGGAGACTGGTCCTGCCCGTGGCTTTAGCCGCAGAGGTGCCTGCTGTGTGGCTTCCCCCTGCCCGGGGATGGCACCGCTCCCCGCGGAAGGGCTCTGGCTTACGGGTGGGAGAGCAGGAGCCCTGCTCTTTGACCGCGACCAACTGCTGCCGCAGAAGATGGATCCGACCGTTCCCTGCTCTTCGGTGCCCCTTGGCCGGCATGGGGGAGGGTGGCTTGGCCCTCCTTTCCTCTGCCCTGGCTCTGCTGAGGACCTTGCAGGGCTTGTTCCCGGGGCTGCTTGCTGCCTCCCGCAAAATCTCCCCATCCGTCTGCTTTTCTGGCCGCGCACCGGGGAAGAGCTGGGCGTACATCGATGGGGCTGTGGGCCTGCCCTGGGTCCGCGCGGTGGCGTGGGCAGCGGGCGCCACTTGAACTTTGTCACCCTGCTTCTCCAGCTTGCGGGAAACTTCATGGGAGCTTAGCCGTGGCAGAAGCCAATGCCCAGACGTAGCGTGAAGCGTTCCCTGTGTCCCAGGTGTGACTGCAAAGATTCGTTTCTCTAACGTGAGTACAGATGTGCTCAAAATGTCAGTCAGCGTTACTGGGAACTGTGGGAGAACAGGTAGTATAAATAAATAATCACTGTCTTGCGGTATAAAAGACAGAATTGGAAAGCGTTAGTTCCAAATTCTGCTTTTCTGCCAGCAAATACTTGAGGAGGGATATATAATAAAAATAGCTTTTAAAATTCTAAGGCACATTAGGTAAAACCACGGTTTTATTTAATTTTTTGGTACGCAATAAGATTTTTGTCAAATCTTTTGCCTGATATAATTACACATTTAGATGGGATTGAAGGATGTATGGAACCCTGCAGGCAGGTATACTTTTTAGGTTTTTTAAACATTTAATTTTTACAGTGGCTTTGAACTGTGTTGCACGTTCATTATCATGGAATCAGAAGCAGGTAAGTGTTTGACAGAGGTGCTTTCCATTTTCCAGCGGCCGCTGCCTTCATCACGCCGTGTGCGGGCGCCGGTGGCGTGCGTTGGGTAACAGTGCCCTCCGAGGGCCCAGGGCAGGAAACTCACCCGCAGAACCGCTGCCCTTACGCCCGCTGCCGTGCTTCGCCTGGCATCACTGCAGCTCTTTCTTTTAAAGAGAGATGCTATGTGGTTAAGTTCTTTTATTTGTTTTTTTATTTAATGCTCTTAGATAAATTAAGTTTTCCTCCCTCTGTTTATTAAATGTTAGTGTAGGGGAACCGGTGTTTGATTTAGCAAAAAAGTGCCTTAAAAAAGAAAGAAAAAGTAAAAAAGAAGAGAGGACAATGTTTGTGTATTATTTCTATTAGATCCCTTTTAGTAAATCGATGACACAGACAAGGGGCAGGTTTCTGGTGTTCTCTGCTTGGAGGGGGTTTGTTGTTTTGTGGTTTTTTTCCCTCCCTTCCCCCCC
>NW_009611354.1:47533-60575 GCF_000690535.1 Cariama cristata
CCTTCTTTTATGGAAGCAAGTTTTTGAACTCAGGTTTCTGTTGCTCATGAGCACTGTATATTAAAGACATTCCCTCCACACCTCTCAAACCGTTTACATACTGAAAAACATAGATGTGTTACAAAAGTGATTTTTTTTAAAAAATACAGTTTTTTCAATAATAAGATTCATTTTAAATTACTGAATGATTTTTCAAGAATTGCTCAGTTTCCGTGTGCTTAAGGATTACAGGTCGTGAGACTAACAATAACAACTATTGACTCTGAGGTGAAGTATATGTTTCAAGAGAGACTTTGAGTTCTGAGGTGAAGTACAAAAATAATGAAGTTTGAGCGTTACATTTATCTTAACACGGATTTGTTGACTACTCATACAGGTTCTTAGAAAGCGTTTCTTTGTGAAGCTTCTCAGCAGTATCAAAACTACAAATGTTGCATCAGTAGAATAAACATATTTTGTGAAATGTCCTGAAAGCAGGGTTCTCATTACTCGCTGTCAAAGGCAAAAAAAAAAAATCATGAAGGTTGCAGCACAGAGGCGAATACAGAGCCGGCCGCAAGGGTCGTGTCCTAAAGAAACCTTCACTAAGCATTCTTTGTTACTGTTGTTAGCCAGTGTGTTATTCAATACAACAGTAATTAAAGAGTTGCGTGTTATGAGGGTGCTTTTTGCATGAAGATCAGGTTGCATTTTCATGTACTTCAAGAATGTACTGCCGTCTTACTTCATCTTTTGGGTGTATTCACTAGGTAGTTACTAAAAAGCAGACCCCAACAACCTCAAACTGATTCTAAATTTGCATCGTGTGTGTATGTCTCTATTTGTTGTCTGTATGTGTCCGTGAGATACATATTCTAGTGCCCCTTTTCTCAAGTACCTTTAAAACGTTTGACTAGAATTACAATGATGTAGGAATTACTTGGCTTTCTTTGCAGCAGTGGTTGAAATTAGAGACCTCTTCTTGCTGTCTAATAAACAGATCCTAAAAGAACATGTTTTTCAACTTAGACGGGTGTAAATTTAAGCAAAATAATAATTTAGCTTACATTAACTCAGCATGAACCACGGTACAACATTCTCTTTGGCAGATCCACTGCTTTTTTAAGTACCACAGCTCTGTTGCATTAAATTGTCAGGCGATCTTGTGGTTTGCTTAGCCTGCCTGGGCTTCTCCTTTCTCATGGAATTTCTTTTCACCTGAATTAATGGACTTCAGATGTGAATTTCCTCTTGTTTACTTGTGTTGAGGTATTTGATAAACATACACTCCAAATATCTCTAAAGTAATTTAATATTGCTCATAGTGTAAAATATACTACTTTTTTTTTTTTTAAAGACAGGGCTGGTAAGTTAGAAGACGTGGAAGTTTTTGGTTTGTGGTGTTTTGTGTTTTTTTTCCCCCCAAATACTCTGTTGTGTTTTAGTATTTTTTGTATGGAGGATTTCTCTTTCAAAGCAGTTCAATAAGCACATGTTTATGAAGAAGTATGGACTGAAATGTTTTTCTGTCTTTAAGCAGATTATGTAGAAGGAATGCAGTTACAAGAGAGCACCTAGAGTGCATCTTGAGAGCCATTAAACCACTTGAGCAGCTAAGTGAACTGTTCACTGATGCCACTGTTTACTTTAGTCTTCAAAAGTGTTCACCCATTTGTTAATTAAATTACAAAATAAATAAAGGGCAGGTGATAAATATTCATGTATGGGCCTTGAAGAGGGATTGGAATACTGGTCATTTCAAGACAAAACTATTTTTGTGTGTGTGTTTGCACAGATGTCTTGAAAAAAATAGTCTGACCCTGATTCATGTTGCGGAACCATTGAAGAGAAACATTCCTGAAAGAAATATGTCTATGAAAGAAATATACAGATCTTTATAAAGCCATGGTGTTTTGCAGTTGCTTTTAAATTACATGTCCTGTGCCTGGCTATAGTTTGCAGGGCAAAGACAGAGGTACAGCTGTGCTCATGGATAAACTGGTGCTTACACGTCATTCAGTATTTATATCTTCTTGTGATTAGCTTTTGTCCAAAGTCGCTAACTCTCTTCAGAGGAGCTTGGAAGTGCTAGTCATACCCTTGTAATGGGTTTTCTCCATGCAGAATGTCAGCAGCATAACTTGGTAGATGATCAAAAATCTGTTCGATTTTCTGACGAAAGAGACCCTGAGTACCTCGTAGAAGCCAAATGCAATCTGGAGTGGTGTCCTGAGAGGGGGAGAGGGAGTACGTGATCAGGGCGGTGGGCGCTGGGTCGCTAAGGGCAGCTGCCAGAACGGTCTCCTTTTCTTCGGGCTTCGTGCTGGAGAGGGGGGGTGTAAGTGAATGGGGGCTTCTGTTCTTTCCTGGAGTGACTAATGAGTGTACTTGCCCCGTCAGCTCTGAGCCTGCTTATCTCCCTGTCCAGTTTATTTCTTACAGAAAGGAGGACTGTCTTTGAAGCCTGAACCGTTGGATGGCTGACCTGTTTGAGGCACGTCAGTATTCTCTCCATGCTGTCCTTGAGCTCGTCTGCAGTAGTTTTAGGTGCTTGCCTTCCAGTTGACGCACCTTCTAGATAAGACTAAGATCTCAATAGATTTTAAACCTAGTAACAGGCACTTGTTCTCGTAACAGTCACTTACTGTTACAACTAAATAAGATATGATGTATTAGAAGTGTACAGAAGATTTTCTTTTTGGTCTGTTTACCCTTAAGAAAGCAACTAGGATGTTAATATTTTTAAAACTTATTTTGGATGATCTGATACGTAAGCTTTGGTTTTGGCTTCAGCTTTTGAGTCCATGCAGATTTCAGCACATTCGTCTCAGGGCATATTTTAAACACTCTTAAAGTATGAGTCATACCTTTTCTTAGACCTGCAATTATTTCATTTTCAAGTATGCAGCAAACTTAATTCAAGGAACGTCTTTACCTTTTCATGTAATGATGATTCAGTTTTTCACTGTTGTTGGTATTAGTTACACATTTGTTTTGCCATACTGCACTTGCATTTCTTCTCCAACTTACAAGTATCTCATACCTGGTTTTGTGTTTTCTTTTTTTATTGTTTGCTTTTATGTTAGCTGGGATTTCCCATTGTGTAATCAGTTCAGACTGGCAGTGTCAGTAGGAACGTTCCCAGCTGAACTAGCACCAGAGATCTGAGACAGAAAGCTCTGAGTTAATACAAACGTAACTAGCGCAGTGTCTGCTCTATTAGTTTTGCCCTCAAATTAAGTAACACTTCGGCTTTTCCAATTTTTTTTCTACTTAGACGAGAATGTCTGGATAACAAAATCAAGCAGATACTCTGCTGTCTATAATCAGGACTAAATAGGAAGAGTTTTGCTACTGAGGGCCAGGAAGCGTAAGTCAGCACGAATATTTCTCCCTCTTTCCTCTTCTCCATCTCCCACTCCCTACCCTGCTTCTCTGCTTAAATACATGTTGAAAATCAGAAATGTTTATGGCTGCAGTTACATATTTAAGCCATGAGCATCGTCAAAATCCTTACAAGTTGCGATCAAGTTCAGTGAGGCCCTACTAACAATTCCCGTGTTGAACTTCAGTGACAATTAGTTGATTGCTGTGACGGAAAAGTGAAGATGCTATTAATGAATTTTTAGATTAGCCTTTAATGGTGTAGTGTCCGTGTCAGATGGATGTAAACTTCCTTCTGACCTTTGAATTGTCTAAAAGCTACGTAGCTGCAGCCAGCAGGGCGCGGAGGTGGTAAATGGCACTGCAGGGCTGGCCTTAGCCCCTGGACCTGTCAGTTCTGCGCATTTTGCAAACGATGAGAAGTCCTAGGCACGCTTGGCAAGTCTGCATTGTTAATACACTTTTTTTTTCCTTAAAATGTTCATTTGTATAATGATGAAGCAGTGACTTATTTAAAGTCTTAGTAAGTACTTGCACGTACGTTCTTTGCTCTGCAGAGGCGATAGAAATCAAAGACGGGGAAAATTGGGCAGATCTAAACTCACCTGTACTAACTGAGTAATTGCATTTTACTTTAAAAATGAAATTGTTCCTGAGACGTTGGTGTACCATGGTAAAGTATAGTGCTATTAAAGAGATTTTTCACCCTTAAATAACAAATAAGTGACATTAATTAAGCTATTGTGTCTTCGCTGACCTGTTCTGTATGTTTCTGGTCCTGAATAGCTCATGGCTTGCAGAATCTTTTGCTCAGACTGCTCTCCTTTAGGAGAATATATAAAAAGACTACTTTTTCTCTTTTATTCCTCTTGCTTTCAGATATATTTGTTAAGTACATTTTGTGTAGATTCTCCCATTACCCCCAATATTCTTGTATTTGCTTAGTGTATGTTTTGAGGAACTTTATGGTGGATAAGTGTTCTGCCTTATAGTAGTTTAGGTTTCGTTTTGTTATTAAAAGTCAAGCTGTAGTGCTTATTTTTGCCTGCAGCAAATTTCAGACTGTTTATAGGTGTAAAGGTGTAGTTTTTTTAATAATATAATGTGGTAAAATTTAGAATTATAAAATATTACTGTACAGTGCTTGTAGCCTCTTATTCCAGAGGCATCATTGTGTAGTCTGGGCTTACCATTGCAATTCCGTTTTCTCTTCTTTTGGAGGGAGTTAAGGTTTCCTCTATAAATTGAAAATGTCTGAAAAGATTTTGGTGTAATTAGTGTTAGACACTGATAATGTGTTATGTTTTTTAATATCAAAGGTTTTTTCTACAGTACTAATGAACATTTTTTTTCATCTCCTTTAGGAGAATATATAAAAAACTGGCGGCCAAGATATTTCCTGCTAAAGACAGATGGCTCTTTCATAGGCTATAAGGAGAAGCCCCAGGATGTGGATCTGCCATATCCACTCAACAACTTTTCAGTGGCAAGTACGTATTTCCAGTATTTATTATTCTCTCAGCATATTGACCAAATATCTGCTACATATTGCTTCATGCATAGTTCAG
Source organism: Cariama cristata (assembly GCF_000690535.1). NCBI lineage: Eukaryota > Metazoa > Chordata > Aves > Cariamiformes > Cariamidae > Cariama > Cariama cristata. The sequence goes on from NW_009611354.1 coordinate 52,465, forward strand.
AATTTATTGGTAACACTGCAAGTTCGATGCCAGGGGTCAGACTGGTGGTCCAGCTCTACAAGGTACCTTTACAAAAGCATTGAAGATTTTTACCATGGGTTGGTTTTTGAATATTTTTTGAAGTCTAAGTTCTCTTTTTTGTGTGTGTGTGTCTGTCTGAAGTGTCTGTAACTAGCAATAACATTGGACAAATGATTGTTGTAAGAAGAAAATTCCTGGAAAGCTTACCTTCATTCAGACCATTGACCTCTTTTCTCTTTTTCAATAGTATCTCTGAATTCACTTGAAAACTCAAATTAATTAGAAAATTATCTAGACTGTCAAATGACACAAAATAATGCTAAATTATTTTTCTCTTGGATCATCAGGTAATCAGCTCTTCAGCCTGGTTAATCAGTAATTTCAAGCAATCAGACAATTTGCATGTATTAGCAAAGCTACGAAGTGTGTATCTGTTGGATAAAGTGAAGACATTTGGATTTCTTGTTTTCCAAGAATATTTCTAAAAGACAAATCTGTAGGGTTTTTTTTGATCTGGCAAAGTGAGATTGGTAGCAGAGTGTTTCTGGGCGGAAATGAAAGTACTTGAGGAGCAAAACTAAGGGCGCAAAAAATCTCCCTGAGTACGAGTTGTGGATATCATAGCTAGAAGCTTTCAAAGGAACCCTAGAAAATTTACACAATTTATTTCAAAATTGTATTACCATACTGCAATACAATAAATGGCAGTGTTTAGTTTTATAGAGGAGTATTGGAGCCACAAGGGAATGTGTACTTACGGAAAAGGTTCCCTTCATCTGCATTGCTGAAAATGGAACAAATGCTACTAAGACTGAATTTAACTATTTTCTTGATAAAATTGTTCTTAGGATTGACTCAGCCTTTGTATACAAAGTAATTTGGATATTTTGTTTGGTAAGAAAATAATCTCGTGCACCAAGCCCATGTCTAGTCGCACAACTAGAGGAGGAAAACTTTGCATATTCTGATTGTGACAGAAGTCTTGCAAATGATACTAAGCGTGCAGACCTTCTAAGGATATTAGAGGCTCATTTCACATTGTTGTTATTCAGCATAAAAAGCTGTGATGTCTTTAAGCTGTTTAAATGAGTAGGAACTGACTAGATCATGGGCCCTTATTCCTTAGTTATTGCTCTGACTATCCTAACCTGCTCATTTATAGCAGTTAGTATTTTCCTAGATACTTTCTCCCCAATGTGCAGCGGAAAGAACATTTGTAGAACTACAGTAGGGTTTTTTGTCCTGCTTTACCATGTTCTTCATTGCATATCCTGTCTTCCTTTGCTGCAGCAACTACCAAACGGTAGTTCTGTTAAGCTAAGAAATGCATAATTAGCAGTTAGTTCTAGTGTGTTGATACTGGTGGGGTTTGGATACCCAGAGGTCATCTTAGGTAATTCAGATATTGGAATGCTGCCCTGAGCTTTGCCTTGGTGGAAATGGGAAGATTTCATACTGTTTTCCAAAATGACATCATCACCACCACTATGGCCCCCCCCCCCCAAATCTTCGCTGCAACTAGCAAGCCCCACAGGTCTGATTCTTAGGCAATGCAAGCTAAAGAAACAGGCATACGATATTAATTGAATAAATACCGTTTCAGTAAGCAAGATGAGTTTTTCTGTTTTCTGACAGGAAAAGGAATAATTTAATCAGAAATGGTTGCTGAACAGTGCCAGAATAGGGAGATTTTTCATTCATAAAAAGAATAACATGAAATTAAATGAAGTACCTATGTAGAATTCACAGGATGAAAAGCAAAACAGTATGGTGTTGCACTCTAAATGGCAAGGGACTGTAGGTTTTTTTGTCAGCTATTTTATCTGTCTGAAGATGAGACGATCCGTGGGCAAACAAAGAAGCACGATCGCTGTATGAATGAATGGGCTCTCGTGGGCAGTACCTGGTCAATGTCAGGAACCAGTCTCACGGCCTGCCATCCAGGAGTTCCTGAGCTGCTGCAGTAGGTTTGTGACCACAAGCAGTGCAACATATTTTTCCTGTAATAGTGAAGTACGTTTTTCATAAATTACTAGCCAGGCAGATGGAGTGTGAGATCACTGTTAATACCATCTTGATTAGGTTGGCAGGGACTTAAAGATAGGTCTTTACAGTCCTATCTTCATGTAATCTTTGTAGCTATCTGTAAAGAGAGAGTGTGCTCTCAGTCTACTTTATGCTCTCCAAATGATAGACATCTTTGGCTCTTGCTTACAGCTTGTTATTTAAGCAGAAAAGGCCAGGCTGTGGTATTATTTTCATAGTAGTCGGAGTTGAACACTGGAAGGTTTGCACAGCTCTGCTTTGAATGATACTTCTTCTATAGCTTAAAACTTTTATATCCAGCTCTGTCAAACTAGTTGCTTCCATCGTATGGGTATTTTCCCACCAGCGTCCGCTGCCTTCCACTCGTGCAACACCAGCTGTGACCACGAATCGGCCGGATCTGGTGACGCTGGATAGTGTGTAGGAATCGCTCTGCTTTCTCTCCTGTGGAGCCAGCTTATTTCAGACCAAACAGAGCTGCCTTTTTTTAACACGGGAGTTGAGAGCGCTGTGTATTTCATGTATGCTTTTAGTTCCTTAGTGCTCGTGCCCTGACACTTAAACTCACAGAAAGTTGTGCTGTGGTATCTAGCTGTACACTTGGGGATAAATGAAGGCAATGTAATTACGTTGGTGGGAAATTCATTGTGGAAACTTAAAACTGCTTGATGCTGGTTTTCAGAGGTGAATTCAGAAGTGTGAGCTGACTTGAATTGGCTGGTTCAAAATCAGTTCGGCTCTTTTCAGGTAGAGACAAGCAGTTGCAAGTAATCGAGCTATTGTAGCTTAAAGAGATACTTTGGATTGACTGAGTCACGGTAACTGAGTGGGTGTGCATTCCTAGCCCACTTCAACTGCAAAATAAAATATGTTAATGTAAATTGCTTTTACTTAGCCATTTGTGCAGTAAGAACCAGTTTAAAAATAATTTGGATTAGATTGGTGTAACTTCTCTGTACAGGGAGAGGCCTGAAAAAAGAGTCCTGGCTTTTAAAACTCCATTATGCTTATTTGGAGCAAAACTAGTACTCTGGGCGACAGGATGTGTACCCTCAGCGGCCCCTCCAAAAACCGGCATGGCCTCACAACACTGTGTGTAACTGGTCCAGAGTTGCCTAAGTAGAATCATCACTGCTTTATGTAAACCACTTTGGTGTTTGATCATCATCATTGTTAGGGAAAGCAGCGTGGGGAATAATTCTACTTCAGTTCTACTTAAGGAGCATTTATGGATTTACTGATTAAAAAAATACTTCTCACATATGCAATGAGTATGTAGGTAATCACATAGCACATTTGGCATGAGGTATCTCTAAGATTTGGCCCTTTGCCTTCATTTTGATCTTTACGTGGGGAATAATTGGGAAGAGCTGTATCTGTTCACAGTAGCCTTTGAGCTTCGGCCAAAAATGATGTCACCTGGAATTTCTTTCCTATCTTGAAAGATAGTGCTTTCTAAGCACTCTGTGGTACAGCTACCCTTTTTCTTGTCTTTGAAAAGAAAAAGCGGATTTTAGTCACTGTGAAAAGGTATGCTTTTATAACCTTTCCTTTCCCTTTTTTTTTTTTTCCTGCAGAAATGATTATCGATGAACCTTGGCTATTCTAAATGGAGAAGCTGTGCTACTTTTTTCTAGTCTTAATCTTTCAGTGGGTCAGAGATGAGGTTTTAGCGTTTTGGGGATTTAAAAATCTTCAAAACATGAAAATTGAAAGATTTCAGGGGAATGGTGTTAGTGCTGTAAAGAATTCTGAAGACACTTTCTAAAGAAATGAGTAGGAAAATACATATGTATGTTCTAAGTGAGATTCAATTATGCATGAAAATACTTTGGCATTAGGCGTGACCTTGTATACAACTCCGCAATTAACTTTTTTTTTTAATTGTCACAACGTGAACCCAGAGATAAGCATGTAACTGAAGATACTTGTAATTACAGTTTAGATTTCATTCCAAAATTTTAATTGTCACAACGTTGGATGACGTGAACCCAGAGATAAGCATGTAACTGAAGATACTTGTAATTACAGTTTAGATTTCATTCCAAAATAATAATGGCGCAATTGAATAAATAATGTTCATTCAACACTGAAAATACTTGTGGGGAGAAAAAGGCAATGTATGTGTAGTGTACTACATATGCAAATGTGTCTATGGAAATTCAATCTGATGTGTATAACCAATGTTACTGTCTGTATTGGATGGGGAAATGTTTAGCTTTCTGGAAAACTGGACCAGTAATGTTCTTTGGGAGGCTTTCATATTACTTTATGAGTGGTTTCTAGGTGGTGTAGTTGGTATTCTGTCATTTGACTTTGGATTCGGTTGTTGGCTTGGGTCATGAATGAAAATGAGTTCCTTGGTCTCATCCTTCCATTTTAATGGCCAGTGCTTTCTCAGAGACCAGTATAGCATACTGTAATTTCCAAGTATCTCTAAATAGGGCCTGGTATGAGCATGGCAGGTCAAAGTTTATACTCAGGTCTGGGAATTTTTATCCTGGTGTGATACACCCACTTGCATAAGTAAAATGGGGGTGTTTGCATGAAAGACAGAGAAGGATGTATAATTTTACTTTCTTCTGTGAAAACAAACTAAACCCCAGGCAAAACGCAACAATAACATGCAGAAATGTCCTATTTTCATTCTCCCTCTTTGCATGAAGGGGCAAATGGCAGGCTAGTTGTAAAGACAGAAAGACATGGTGCTACTTCAGTTCTTTTTGGAGTGTTGGAAATAAAAGACTTTCCAGCATAATGAAGTACATCAAGGATGATCTTTTTCAGGTTCAAGGAATGTAGTTAAGTTTTTTGTGTTTATTATGCAGTCATATATGTTGTTGTGTCATCAAAGCACATGTAAGTACTTGTCGTGAGCCAAGCCCCACAGGAGTGGGATTTCTACCCTTACAGAACAAAAAGTCAGTCCCTGCTCCAAAATACTAAAATTCCAAATATAAAACAAGGGACAGCAGATGGATGCAAACAGATGGGGGGAGTATGAGAAAACAATGAGACAGTATTAGCCTGTAGTACAGGCAGTGGTCTCAGCACATCAACAACTAATCCATTGTCAAGGTTAGATTTTTGCTCTCTTCTCTCTTCTCTTCTCTCTCTCACCTTCCCTCCCTCCTGTTTTTAAAGACATGGTGAAGGAGAGTTTTAAGGAGGATTTAAAAGAGAATCAGTATGGCAAATAGAGAGAAATTAGAAATGCTTTTGAGAAATGGTACTGAAATTGGAACAGTAGAAGAATGGGTGGCATTTTGGTACTGAATAAAGAGTGGTATCAAGGATGAGGGTAGGCTGTGCAGACAGACCACGTTGAAAAGCTACCTGTATTTGATGTGATAGAGCTGGGTGAGAAATGAGGAATGCAAAGAGAAGAGTGATATGGTCAAAAGGACAATGGAGAAAAATTATCTGTTCAGCTGGTTTGGAAGACATTTTTAGGAGAAAACTACATTTGTTGGGTCCAAAGAAGGGATATTAAATTGTTCACATAAATCTCTATGTGACCAATCTTATTTGTAGGGTCATACTCCCTGTAGATAAAGTGTAGCGAGAAAGGACAGAGCCTTTGGGAAAGCCTCAGACAGGTAGGTAGGTGTAGGTAAACAAGTGGGAGAATGGAGAGGACCAAGCTAAGGGAGTTGGGGGGGTGGGGGGTGTGTATATACACATATCTTTGTACATATACGCAAAAACCGTCGCTTTTCATATGTACATGAGCAAAAGCACGTGTATCTGTGTCAATGTTATGAAAATGGTGTATTAGTTCTGCTACTTGTCTACTACTTGTCTTGCAAAAAAGATCAAGAAAAGCGTGGACTTGGAGTGCAGAGTAGCAGTAATGACAAAAGGTATTTGTAAGCGGTGTGCTCATTAAACTTTGACAGGAGGAACCAAAAATGGGAGTAGCAACTGGACAGGCAAAGGTTCGGACAGAAGTGTTTATCTTGTGAAGGAAAGACCAAGAGAAGAATATGAAATCAAGGTTAAATTGTAATGCAAATGGATAGATACATAGATAGGTATAGATAATCTGTGTATAGATAGCACTCTGTATATGTTTAAAAGTGCATATTCTAAACAATGCAAGCCGTGGTTCGATACCATTTCTTTTATATCGTATGATAATCACAGGAAGTTCTCTTTTGTGCTAAAACTCAGTCTGTATTAGAAATAATTTCTCAAATATGCAACCTTCTGTTCAGTTTTTAGTGCAGTTTTTTATGGCTGCTTGTGTGCTTAGTATTCTGCTGAAGTTGAAAGCTTCAATATATGAAATAATAATAATAAAATGGTATTAGTCTTCTTTCTATGTTTTATGCTGAATGAATGTATTTAGGAAAAGAACACTGGTGATTATATGGTTAAAGTTATAGAATTCAAACTTTAAACTTTTTAATAAAATCTGAACAGATGATCTGTGCTTTTTTTTTTTGGGAACTGGCAGGTTTCAGGCCCTCTAATTGGCTTCCCAGCTTTGCAGAGTAATTACAGCTTCAAGCAAACTTTGTCATCTGTGGTTCAGAATGGTGTAAAGTAAACAGAACGTTTTGAAATACAGTTTGTAGTTAGAGTTGCTCAGGAGAGTTTAACTAGCATAACTACTTAATTTAGATAGTAGCAGTTATTTGAAAAAGATAGTCTAACGTTTTAGAATTGTCAGATTGTTTGTGGCTATGGAGACGAAAGTTAACCTCTAGTATGTACCGGCTTTTTTTTTGTTTTAAAAAGAGAAGTTCAATACTTGAGAAACATCCGTTACATTTCTTTATACTGGTTGTATTACTTTTTTTTTCCATTTTCTGTATAGATCCAAAAATGGCCAAACGAGTGCTACAGACTTGTTGGAATGGAATTGTCAGTGTCTGTTACTGATTCTGTATTTTGCTGCTTTGAACAAGTGTTCCCCCCCAAGGTTTCTCATCCCCTCTAATATTAGAGGGGAGAAATCTCATGACGGATGTTTAATCCCAGCAAGACAGAAAGCTTTAGGATTAAAATGTGTAATTCCAAGTTGTAGATGGCTAGCATACAAGAATACAAAGTTGAGTCTGTCTGTTTACTGGCTTACTCATCTTTCTGAATGATAATTTAGACTTCCAACTGTTTTGAGTTGAGATTCAGCCCTTTAATTACATATGTTTATGTATAGTAGCGAACTTGAAGACATTATGGTAGAGTGTTCTTCGCTCTTGGTAATGACCCAACTATCACTCGAGTGCTCGGAGCCAGCTCTCAGTAGCCAATTTCACTTGTTCTTCTGTGCTTTTGTAGTTTCCAAACTATTCTCTCTGTCTAAAACTACCTACGGTTTTTCCAGTAATTAGCAGAAAAATATTTTGGTAATTAGAAGTGTGTATTGTAGCACTTATTCATCTTAATAGATTATTTTTTTTTCCTAGCTGTAGGTGAAAGACATTCACAAACAAGTTTTTATTCATGTTGCAGTCATGACAGGAATATTGTTTATCGCATACATTTGTGTACAGCAGCACACGAAGCATGTGGGTATACCAAATATTAGCAGACTTCGGTTTCTTTTATCTACTTGAGAAGAATGGGCAGCACACCACTTTTAGAAATACATTGGTCCTCCACTTCTTTCTGAAATTCTTTTAGCTTCAGAAAGGAAGGATACGAACCTATTCAATTTTAACTTTCCACAAGGAAATCAAATCTGTAGCCACTTTTAACAGAATATTAAAAAAACTCATGAAGTTTTGCTAGATTTTATTTTTCAGTAGCATCCTTCAGTGATGGTGAAGTGGCATTTTTGGTTTTTTATGTACCGTTTTCAATTGCTAAGATATTTTTTATTACCTTTAATTGATTTAGTTAATAATCTGTAATGAAAACTCAGAATGTAAATACTCTTTAATAGTCACGGAGCTTAGTATATGCACCTGTGTGTTTTGTTCTTCTTAATAATGTGCATCATCACTTTGAAGACCATCTGAAATAATGTAGATAGATAGTACCAATAATACATTTCTATATTAGATATAAATGTGCATAATGTACATACTAATATA
>NW_009611355.1:0-16978 GCF_000690535.1 Cariama cristata
AATCGGCTTGTGCGTTTCGAAACAAAGCTGAAAGGTACTCACGATGAGCCACAGACACTGCGCCCGAGTGCAGCAAGTTCTCTGTTTTTCGGAGAAGGCAATTTAAGCCTCTGTTCTGAGAGTGTGCCTCTCATAACAAAGGGGGGGAACCTGTCCCCGCAACTGGATGAGGAAAGCACAGATTTATTTAGCTGCTTCTTAGCACTGTGAGTAGGTAGCAGCATGTAGTTTGTAATGTTGTATTTAAATTAATCGTAGGAGGAAAGAATAGACTTACAGAACTTTAAAAACATTTTTTTTTTTTTAGCTATGTGACTTAGTTGTGGTTAAAAAGCACTTTCGTATGTAGACAGTGTTTCAGGCAATTATTATTTTTTTTTTTCAGATGAGTTTTTTTTAAAGCTCTTTGCTTTCTAAAGGGCTTCATGGAAATTTCCAAAGAAAGTTGAACTTTTGTGAGTTACTGTTTTGGAAATATTAAATATAGGCTAATATTTTGTAATGAGGTAACAAAGCTGTTTGTAGTTCCCCTTTTGTGCAATTAGTATAGTGCCGACTTACAAAACTGTAAGTGGGAGAGGTAACTGCTGAAAATACCTGACAAAATTTCAGGGTAACTTCTGAAAATGCCTATACATACAGTATATCAAGCTTTCTGCTACCCTTTAGGTTGTATTTTATCAGAGTCTTTGACCTTGAGGTTTTTATATAGTAATTATTCCTATTTTTAATATAAACCTATTAGCATGGTATATGAACATCTGAAAATGTGTAATGTCCTTCTTTTCACAGCAGCTGCTGTAGAGTGGAAACTGCTGTCATCCTCATTTTAGAGGCTGGAGGAACTGAGACAGAGAGAAGCTGATAATAGAAAGGTTGACTAGAAGTTTATCTAAGAAAGGTTTGAATATAGATGTTTCCAGTCCCAGGCAAGTTCCCAAACTTAAATAGTTAAATAGTTCTTCCCTTCTTACCATGTACTTTTCTTAAATATTTTCCTGATTTTATCATAATATCTTACTGTCCTGAGGTTTTTTTTTGGAAGAATGGAGAGAGGAAAAAAGAAAGAGGGCTCGAAAAGATTTCTAAGAATTTGAAGTTGTAGTTTACATAACTGAGAATTAGTCTTGTTCTGAGTACATCTCTTCTTATTCATGATAACATAAAAACAGAGTTTGTTATCCGTCCCCTGCTATTGTGTGAATACAATTTGGCATAATCTAGTTTTTATCAGCAGTACTGCTGAAAAAAGTATTTGAAAATTCCTGAACAAATTAGTTCTCTAATTCTGCCGAGCTTAATATATTGGTGTGAAAAATAAGCTATGTGCTTTTCAGAATTAAATAAAATTATAGAAAGGTATCTGGATCTTGAATTTAAGATACAAACTTTCAAAACCTTCTGGCACAATTGCTCCCACTAGGTAAAGTAACCCCTGCTTTGGAGGAAGTTTTGTTGGATTGTGTAAAAACCTTCTAAAAAAGGCTTTGCAAAGTTACTTGTTGACTGATCTGTAGGTTAGAGCAAGTTCAATGGGAGCGCCGTTCTACTGTCTGATGCCTTCCTTTAGACCGTGCGAGACTGCCACAAAATCACGCGAGCTCTCTTATGTGCAGTCTGAAGCTTACAGTTGCTTACAGTTGTGAGTTTTTACAACTTTTTAAGTTGGAAGTTTTCTTGACTTGCTCCTAGTGGGCCAAACCAAGTATGAACCTGTCCTGAAGCCAGTTCCAAAGTGGATGTCAGAATGCTGGGAATGGTGGAAAGAGAGTGGGACATAGTAAACTAAACTCTTCTTGAGGCAGTTTCTGAAGCAGTATCCAGTTGGAAATTCCTTAGGAGGCAAGTATGGTTACTGAGTGTGACTGCTGTCCTGTAGCAAAGCTATTTATGAGACTTTGGAAAAATATGATGTGGAATCGGAAGAGAAAAGGGAGGATGGCAGAAGAAAAAGAAATGCCTAAGTGTTCTGGAGGCACAGGTATAATTTATATGGGGAGCAATACAATAGATGATGTACCTCCTATTCTTAGCATCCTGATTAATTTGTGTGTTTCCTGCACTTGTGCTTTAATACCATGAAGTTTTATGTTGTTGCTGCCCTGTTGTCTTTAAGCTCTTACAAGACCTGCAATGGCTCTTGGTGTTGTCTACAAGTATTTTGGAAATATGAGCAGCATACATGACAGTATATAAATAAACTGTATAATATGGAAGGTCGTTAGTTAGAAGCATATAATTTCAGAGGAGTTGCTTGACCAAGATTGGTATCTTTCTACCATTTAGCCTTTGACTACGCAACTACTGTGCATTATGCCTAAATACAGACTTAATTATGCAGCATAAAAGTGGTATATTTTTCGTTTAATAGGTAGTTATTACAGTGAAACAGTTGTCTTCAAACTGAAAAAACTCGGTGAGGGCTGCTTATTTTCTGAGTATTTCTTACTGTCTCGGATTTAGCTGCATAAGTGAAAATGGTTTGGTGTATTATTTTGTCAAGGTTTTCAGCCTTTGACAGGTAAGGAACTAGAGCTATAGTTGGGTGTATTGTAGAGGTGTTGAAATATCTACCTCTCCTTGTTGCACCCAAATTCAGGAACAAATAGGAAAGAACAGAGACTTTGTCCTATTGTCCAGGAAAATACAGTTTTACAGAATATGGAAAGATTCTTGTGTTTTCTCATCTTTGTACAATGATACTAAAAGATACATATTTTTTTAAACCTCATTCTGTCAAAATGCATTTTGTGAAGAAAAAAATATTAAATCAGAAGAATTATTTTTAATGCAAATGTTGAGAAGATACCAACAATAACAAAACCATAAAATGTTTGTTCAAGTCATGGTATGCTTTTAAAACCTTAAATCCTAAATGCTGTTAGTTTCCTTCCTACTGTTAGACCTTGTTTAACAGCATCACATTTTCAAGTTCTGTCGTCAGTGTAATGAGGTTCTCATTTCCTGTTCTTTGGTTGGTTAGACTTGTTTGAACTTAGAGGGAAAAGTTTTGTCTGAAATTTTTCATGTGTTTCTCTTTCACTTATAGCTGTGTACCTTTTTTTCCTAGGCATGCCTTCATCTTCAAATGTTCTGAAGAACGTTGTTTTTCAACTTTGTAACATTTTTTCATGAGATTTCGTTGTTAATCATGAATAGCATATGCAAAGCTGTGCAGATCAATTGTCTTAATATTTCCTCATGTTGGTGACACAATCAGTTTTTTCTCAAGTAACGCATGATAAAACTGTACTGTGTACCAAATTTCATAGCAGACTGTATATTGCACATATATACTTACAGGTATTTTAGAAATATTGGCTAAGATGGTATTATGCCTGATACTAAGGCATTACAAACACAGAATGAGATTTTCTTGTCATTTTTCTGGTTATTTGTAAAGTACAAGCATGAAGGGGATGATGAAACTAGACACTGAACTATATGCCTTCGCTTATTGTGTGCACTTTCTTTTAACCCTTCTATTTCTCCCTTCAGAATTCTTCTCCCTCAGCATATCTTTTCCAGTTTTCCCTCCAGAACAACCACTTGAGGAAGGCTCAGTACTAGTGTGCACAAGACTGATGCCATTCTGATGTCATGGATTCTAAAGAATGCTCAGTTTGATAAATGCAGTACCGAGACAGCAGACGTGGGCCTGCTTGGAAACAAGGTCTGTCCAGCACCTGTAGTGTGTTGGCACGTCCTCAGTCAAGGTCATTTTTCATCAGTCGTTCTGAAATGGCAATGGGCATGTGTAGAAATCTGAACCATGTTTCTAGTTCCATGGACTGCATTGAAGCAGTAGGATGTGGGGAATGATCACTGTAGAAGGCATTGTTTCTTTGGAATGTGTCATCTTCTGGAAGATACATTATTCCAATATAGATGCACACTACGTTAAACAATATACGCTTTTCAGCATACACCTCTTTGTTGGGTTTTTGGTTTGGTTAGTTGTTTCCCCCCCCCGCCCCTTAAGGTGAAGTAGTGCATCATTTCTTGCTTTACCATTGGAGTACTCATAGTTGAGTTGAAAAGATTTAATTTGGAAATTAAAAAGAAAAATCAATGGGAAAACATTCAATAGCATGGTTTAAATATGCAAATTGATCCAAGTTCAAATTGCTGTGACTTTATTCAAAGTTACATATGTGACGTGAAGTAGCCACTGCGTGTCTGATCATAGTAGGAACTGATCTATTGTCTGTTGATTTATGAAGTACTTGAAGATTTATTTTAAAAAAGCCAATTTCCCTATACGTGGCTGTATATTGTAAGGTCGTGGCCTTCAGATGTTTCCGTGACTCTTCCACAGTTTTGAATTAAATCATTTAGTCATGATACCTTTTTTCTTCCCCCTCCTCTAGGATGTGAATTCTCTAATTCTACTCTGTATCGCTATCCACCATCTTCTCTTATTCTGGTCTGTAGTGCATGATCAGTATAATGCAACAGAAAATGTTCTTGTTTTCTTGCTTTTAGGTGAAGGCAAAGCTCAAACTTAGGGCAAGATAACTTACCATTCATGTGATCTGTAACAGTAAATTAGTTTTTGAAGTGACTGAAAAAATACTTTTTCTTTAAATCTGAACCTGAGGTTTTTAGTTGTTAATATTTTTAAGTCACACGAGTATGCTAATAATTTCAGTTAATTCTGAATGCCACTGCATCCATGGGCCTGAGCTGAATTTTAAGAATAAACCAAATGCTATGATCAGTGACATTTTTATGCTTTTGCACATGTCTCTGTTGCTTTGAGCTAACACATTTCTGAGGGAGGAATTTGGCCTGTAGGATACATAGCTGGCAGTGATGAATGAACAAATCCTGACTAAGGTTCTGAGTGAGTTTGCTTATAAGCACAGGAAGTGTTCTGTGGGAGTGTCAGACAGCAATGAAACACCAAGAAGCCTTTCTTAACACAGAAGAACACACTTGACAACTGCCAGCAACATTTTTTGCAAACAAATCCCACTGTTAGTGTGCTTACCTTGTTTTGTTGTTTGTTTTTTTTTTTTCCTCTCACTTGCTTAATGTGGGGAAAAGTAGTATGCTTCTAATGCAGTATTTTGCTGATTTATTGGTTTGCACTTCAAGAAAAGTGTCTCTTAAGACTGTAAGAGCACTGTAACCTGGAATGAGTGATGACTGGCACAATCAGTGTGCTGTGAAGACTGTCCACTGTCTATTTTGTTTGCTGTTTTTCTTTCTTTCTTGTTTTTTTTTTTGCCATGCCCCTTGATCCTGCTACTCTGGATGGACAACTCATTGTCTTTAGTGTGTCATGTATGTTAGACATTGAACAAGGTGAGACATGAAAACATAGATGTGTGAAGATCTTTGAGGTTAAGCTTAAGAAAATTGATATGTACTTCAGTATTTCTGAACTTGAATTTCGATCTCTTGAATCTAGATGTGTATGTTGAAAAAGTCATGGTATTTTGCCTGGAATTTTGTCTAGGAACCGTTGTGTGCTGCTTGGTTGAGTGTATTGTGCTGAGCCAAGTGAAATTTTTTGTTTAGTATGGTCTGAGCTGATAGTTCAACTTTTTTCATTAATGTTGATCTAGTAGTGCTGGTGTAAGTACCAATTATTTTTTTTGTTAACGTGGCAATAAGCTTTTCCATGTTTTGGGATAAACTCATAAAGGTGAAGACCTTTATGGGTGAAAACCTTTGTGCTAAATCAGTGAAAGAAATGGCGCATGCTACTTGATAATAGGGTAAATTCTACAAAAGTAGGTGTGGGAAAGGACTATAATACATACGTGAACCTTGTTGACCCCTCAAAAGAGGACAGGATAGACCTTTTACTTATTTTTATGGGGCGGGTTTTGGTGATTAAATGGCAGGTAAGGGCGTTGTGTTTATAGGAGCAGGATTGTACTGCTTGTATGGAAGATCTGTATTTGATTTCTTCACATTGGAAACTTCTGTCTTCTGGGGAAAAGGGGAGAGAGACTAAGTAGTTGATTTGCTTTCTGATTAAACAATATACTGTATAACACAAAGTCAAACAGCGATAGAGTCATATTTGGACTGATAGACATTCTTGAGCTTTATTCAAACACAAATGCCACTGTGTTCAGATTTGTTTTTATAAGCTGTGGGGAATGTTCTGAATAACATGTTTGTATTTGAGACAGCTTTGCATCTTTCTGGCCCTCTGTAATTACTGTATTAGGTAGTGTGTGGTTTTGGCTGCCTTAAAATTGGAATATGCTATCAGGGCAGTGGAGTTGCTTGATGCTTGTACAGTGCCAAGTGGTACTGGAGGCCACAATCCGCATAGCTGGTATTCAAAGAACAGAAACTTCTCAGACTTTTACCAACCCTGAAGATTTACGGAGGGAAGGTGAGATCACTCTGTTTGCTTTTTTGTTTTTTTTTTTTTTTTTTTTTTTCCCAGGAATCCTGCTTTTCAGATAGGTAACTCTTGTGGGTTAAGATAAAAAAATGCACATAGATAACTAAAACGTTTATTCTTTGCTTTTTTGCCACGTCTGTGAAGAGACTTGCTGGAAAAGCAGAACTTCCAGTCACGTGACTGTCAGAAGGAGAACATTTCTGAAGAATTAGGAGAGCTTGGTGTAGAAGTGGTTTCAAGGTCTAGGGTTGTTAATATAAGCTGTGTAATATGTACTAAAAGATATACTCTAAAGAAACACTTTCAGTGATACAGATTTGGAAGTGCCTTTTAATCTATTTGCTATCTGTACAGTTGGACAGTTTTTGCTATTATATAGAAAATGCTTAATAAAACAGCGACTTCTGTTGCTGCTCCTAGCGTACATGCTAATAAGTATCCAGTATGTAGAAATGTTTCCCAAAATGTTTATTACAGCATTATTTAAATTCTGATCTAAATGTAATTTGTCAGTTTTGTAGCATATCTATGAGCAACAGCAAAATGAGTTACCACTTAAGTGTAATCTTTATAAACGCAACAAACTTCCTTTCATGTTCTGACATATGGATGGGTGGCATAGCCACTAGAAAAGAGAACTAAAAGCAATTCTGGGAAAGAAAGATTAAAGAACGTACTCTCTTCCCTTAATTTATTGTTCCATCTCTGTTCTGTTGTTTTGTTGTCTTTTTTTCCTTGGATAAATGGATAAGTGAGTTCACCTCTGCTGTTGGATCTTTATAAAGACATTCTGTGACTGCTGCATTTCCCTGTCATGCCTTAAATATAGTAAACACAGTTATTATAGGCCAAGATTTGTTTTGTAAGTAGTTAAAACATTTGAATACAGCCAGATTTCTAAAATACCTCAGTGCAAAGTGTGGAGGCTACATTTCTTTGGAATCAAGCTATAAACCTCTGAGAAGATAAAATCCCTAAAGGAATATAAATCAGGTCAAATAATAAAACACCTGTAAAGGGGAAAAAAAAACCCTTGTGTGTGTAGTCCATGACATCTCAAAGGACATAAGCATAAGTAACAACTCTGTTGACTAAAACAAATAAATAGGACGGGGAAAAAATAAAATTGAACTAGTGGCAAATGAATTGTAGTCACCACTGTGAAGAGCCCCAAAATTTTTTTGCTTTTTTTACATTCCTCACCACCACCGTGGTACCTCTGCAAAATAGTGAGGAAGATGAAATGTAAGTCAGTAAGAACAGTATTAGTGTTTGTATTTTATGTGTTTATTATCTCTTTATATCTCTCTATGTATCTATCTATATACAAGAAAAACAAGTATATTATACTTGTTATTATGTAAGAGATACTATTATAATGATAGAATCTGTGTATATATACACACACAAAACATTTAATTACATAAGAGTGCTTGCTTGTACATAAATACAAAGCATGCATTTTCAGTTCCACTTTTTTTTTGAGATAAGGTAAAAGCAGAAAAATTTTTAAATCAATAATGAAAATGAGACAAAATCCAAAATGTGACAGGAGTTAAGAAGACTGAGAAGGTATTGAGGGACTATAAGAAAAAAAGTGAGAATGAAGGAGATTGTTTCATAATGTAAGAGCAAGAGGCCTTTAATTTTGAAAAATAATAGTTTTGAAGTTGATACAAGGGAATATATTTAACAGTACATAAACTTAACATCTACAATTTGCTGCTTAGGACATCCTGAAGTTTAAATGCTTAGTGGGATTTAAAGTCTTAAGAATTCATATGAATACCCTTCTTTCATAAGCCAGCTACTTACTTAAGAATAACAAATAGCCTCTGTAGTCTCTGCACTAGATTTAGTTGCACATTCTTTGAAATAGATTGTGCTATTCACTGTCAAATATCTGGACTAGGCGTCATTGAAGAGGCAATGTCATTATTCTGAAATCAGTGTTGCTGGATTTTAGCTTCATGCAAAAATGTTTTTATACTTGGAATACCTAATTTTTTTTGAGAAATCACAGACATTTAAAATATTATTTGAGGTAGTTCATAGGTGGTTATGGATTATTTACTTTGACTAAAGGCAAAA
This sequence comes from Cariama cristata, assembly GCF_000690535.1. NCBI lineage: Eukaryota > Metazoa > Chordata > Aves > Cariamiformes > Cariamidae > Cariama > Cariama cristata. The sequence goes on from NW_009611355.1 coordinate 8,462, forward strand.
GGAAATTGAAAATATTCAGCAAATTTCTACTTATGCTCTTGGCTGTGCTTGTGGAGCAGCTACTCTAATTGTATGTCTGTATCATATTACGTGTAGAAATAATCCTTCTGGTGGTGTTTTAAGATGTTAATGTGTGAGATCTTGTGTTCATACAGAAAACTGTTTTGTACCAACCTCTGAGATCATTGCTGTAGAAGAAACTGAACTTAACAAGAAACAGCGTAATATTGGCAAATGGCAAAAAATGGCAAAGCCATATGCTTTCACAGGTAAGGCAAATAGAGGATGCTTGTGCTAATTACTTTGGAGGTACTTTAGGGCAGACTCAAAAGGAAACTTCAGATTTTTTTTTGAACAAAAATTATGTGTGTAAACAAGAAATAAAAATAACACAAAAAAACCCAAACCAAAATAACCCACCTCCCCCCAAAAACAAACACAAAAGCAAAAGAACCCAAAAAACAACCACAAAAAAAAAAATTTAAAAAAAAAAACAAAACACAAAAAAACCCCAAACAAACAAAAAACCCACCAAAAATCTGCCATCTTACATTTAAAGACCCTTATTTTGGAAAATAAAACCCTTCCTTTAGGAACACATGCTGTATTTAGTTATTTAATGAAGTACTGCTTAATGTCTTACATTTCTGCTGCTGAATGACTCTGGAGCAGGACACTTGCTTTCTGCTACTTGACTAGAAAATCAAGAGAGAGGCTGGGAAAATGAATCCTAAATATTTGAGGTTTTGAAAATTATCCCTAACCATCAGAATGTGGACATGTAAAGGTTCTTTGTATTTATTGACTGCATTCTTAAAACAAAGTTCCAGAAATAAATTTCTGTTTATTTTGGGGAAAAAAGAGTGGTGGCTTCTGTGCTGCAAAGCTGGGGCAAATGTGATTGCTCCCATGCCAAAATTTTATGTTGTAAAGTACTTTCCTCACATTTAGTCCTTCAGTAACAATGACTGCCGATACTGTAGGTGGAAAGGTAAGAGTGCTTCTTGTCTCACCAGCCTAATTCTTAAGGCACAGGAAAACTCTGAATCTTTTTTTTCCTCAAATTTCAGCTTTATGAAATTAAATTTGGGGCAAATGTGATTGCTCCCATGCCAAAATTTTATGTTGTAAAGTACTTTCCTCACATTTAGTCCTTCAGTAACAATGACTGCCGATACTGTAGGTGGAAAGGTAAGAGTGCTTCTTGTCTCACCAGCCTAATTCTTAAGGCACAGGAAAACTCTGAATCTTTTTTTTCCTCAAATTTCAGCTTTATGAAATTAAATTTCCCTGTTGGTTACATGGGAGCTGATGTGGGGGTTTGGCTTATCCTGTTAATCTTATGGCATTTTATATTATGTAGACATTGTAGACTTTAATACGGATAAAATAATACGTAAGCTCACTGAACTTTTGTATATCTATAATCAGTTTATGAAAAATGGATTGTATTTGGTTAAAAAAGAAGTTTATGTTTGGGTATCTGCTATAAGGTAGTGACCTAGAACAAGTGTTTTGGATTATGTTTTCATTTTGACTCTTTACAAATGTTCTGTTCATACTCTGAATGCTCCTGTCATTTGCGGAAATGTGTAGTGGAGGTTAATAACCACATTTTTCCAAAGGTGGATATTTTGGAGATCTCTCTGAAATGCATTTGTCATTTCACAGAACTGTCTCATTGTGCCTTTTTTTTTTTTTTAAATTTAAATAGTGTATTATGTGAAGAAAGCCCGAAATCACCGCTGGCGGTGCAGTGATGTGACGTTTTGGTGTGTTGATGAGCAGTTGTGTAATCAGTGGATACAGGCACTGAAAGAATTACTTGAAATGCAGAGTAAGTTTGACTAAGCTACTAACATTTGCAGCACCATTTTAGAGGCTTGTACATCAATTCATATTATTTTGATATATCTACTTTTTTGAACTCTTAAGAGCAGCTTATACTCAAAAGTTGAGGGAGCTGAGAGTTGAAGTGTCTCCTTATCACTGCTTTTGTGTCTTGCATATTTGCTAAGTTGTGCTGTTTTAGTGTTTTAATCTAATCAGTCAGTACTATGAGTGTCTTATGATTTTGCTCAGATAAAAATGCCCGACAAAATAGGGGCACATTAGAACCTTAACAGAGGCTTTGAATGACCATAGCTTTGGAGAAAGTAAAGGGCAGATGTAAGCTCAGAGATTTGAAGTACTCGAGATCTGAGGACAAAGATTGTAGCAATTGCTAAGATTTATGAGTGACTTTGTGTGTGTCTGTCTCACCTTTCCAGTCTCTCTCAACAACCATGTGCCTGATGTAGTAAGAATTCCCATTAATCGTTTCTGGGACTCTTGAACATCTACTTCTTGGAAGGCTAAAAGTAGTTTTGCAGGAGTTATTCCTGAAAGAGATACCTTGGTAGATGTCAGGGAGCAGCAGGAGCAGAGCCACTCTGGAAGAGAATGGGGATCAAGGAATACCATAGCACAGGCAGTGCCCTAACTGAGCAGGGCAGAAGGAGCAGGGGTGGGGATAGCAACAGGTCCGATTTACAGCCCAGATGAGATAAAGTAATCAAGTCTATCCAAGGAGGCCAGGCAGGAGCAACAGGAGATGGAGCCAGAGGCAGAGCTGGAGATAAACTACCTGCAGCGTAGGTCTGAGGTCAATCTGAGACACACAGCTGGAGAAGGGTCTGGATACAAGTACACCTATGATGTGACTTAAGGAAGTACTTAAAGGCTCATAGAATAAAAGTGGATATTTAACAAAAAATTTTCTTCTGAACGGGCATTGGAAGCATGCATCTTACTAATATTTTTGTGTTCTATATGTTAAATGAGGTATCCAGCTTCCGCTAAAATATTTCAAGAAATGGGGTTGTGCACCGATTCAGTACACCTGTGAGAGATGTGGCCTGGGCACTCATTTCTGTTTGAGTGCAGGTATTTATTCTGCTGGTAACAAACTATTTCAGAAAAGGTAACAGGTTCTCAGGGAGGGAGAATGGTGCTTTGGATGTGTGGCAGCTTTAAACCAAACAGCCTAGCTTGAGTGAATTTATTATGCAAGTGTGCGGACCTAATAACTCTCTTTATTCTTTCCTTTTAACATAATAATTTAGAATGCCATCTGAAGAAGTGCGTACGTTGTAACAGGTCTTTGTATCCTATAGGAAAAAAAGGAAGGCTCTCTAGGTGCAGCAAGCATTACCCTTTTGTGTATCTGTTAGTATAGAGGTATAATAATTGTCTTCGTTACCACCACCAATGTAAATCCATAACTATTTGAACAAACTTGAGACAGAAATATCAAAGGTGTTTTCTGGGGGCAAGGGGTTACACTACAGGGCAAGCACTTGCTGTGCAGCATGTAGTTTGTAAGGTATTCTTATTGTGTGTTTATCACAGAAAGGAAATGCATTTTACCTATGTTACCAAAGCAAGAACATTGTTTAAATAAATTAATGTAAAAGTATTTCTATTTATGTTTCACTCACAAGCACCTTTCCTAATGCTGTCCTTGGTTTGTCTTTTGTCTTGTATGCCTGTGATGTTAATGTAATTTAGTGGGAAGGTACTGCAAGAATAGTATGCATAAGAATGTGAGACATGGAGTCAGATGAAATGATTCTGAATTTCACCTACTGTCTTATTACCAATTTGTTCAGTACAGTCAGTATCCTCACTCTAATAAAGAGGATAGATGAAGCAGGTTTTTATAGCTCGTTGACAAAGAGTTAAAGAGTTACAAGAGTTAATGAAGAGTTATAAAAGGCTTGTATGCTGTGTTCACTTTGTTTACAGGTTTGTTTTTGTATAGCTTGTTGAATTTTTGTTTTGTGTATAAAAGCAGTATACTATAATATTTTTCCTTACTGCAGCGTCTAGACCAAAGCAGTTGCTTGTGTATATTAATCCATATGGAGGAAAACGACAAGGGAAGAGGATTTATGAACAGAAAGTTGCTCCGCTCTTCAGTCTGGCTTCTATCTCCACTGATGTTATTAGTGAGTGATGAATATTTTAATTTCTTAATAATCACAATATGAACTCTTTAAAATATCTCTGAGTAGCTTAAATTCTTTCTGTTACTTACCTTTTCTTACTAAGGAAATGAAACTAAGTGGTAGAGAGGGAATGTTTTTTAATTAAAGCATAGGTAGCCAGATAAAGAGTGACCTTATATAAATTTTCTGCTTACTAAACTAAAACTTCTGGTTCTTCCGAGCCATTTGAGCTCTTCATTTATAAGATACTGCCTTTCTTCTCTTTTTTCGTTTTACTGTTAAAACCAATTGTTCGTTTGCGTAGTTTTTTAGTGAAGTATTTTTCCATATGTACTGCAGTACATGTCTCTTTCTGTTCTTTCCTTGGCATAAAACTTTTTGAAACACATTTTATGGGCATACTGTTTTATGGTCACATTGGTAATAGAATCATGGTTATTAATGAATTAATAATAACATTTTTATAGTAGTATATTATATACCATTTTATAATAGTACTTTTATAATAGTAATTTTAACGTGTTTTATTTCTTCGTAGTAACTGAACATGCTAACCATGCTAAGGACAATTTATTTGAAGTTAATATTAATAAATATGATGGGTAAGTAACTTTTTTTCTTTACTAGCTGATATATACTGTAATCTGTCTGTTACTGTCTCTAATTTAAAATAGTGGCCTTCATTGCTGATACGTTTATTGCAACAACTGAAAGTTCTGGCGCATATTCCTTTCCATAGGAAATCCGCGTTTAGGAGTATCAAAGGAAAAGTAAACTGTTTCAGTAAACCTGTTCAACACAATATATTCAAGTATAGAATAACAATATTTGCATGAGATTTGTGTTCAAAAGCTGGACGAGCAGAATTAATCTTATGTTCATAAGTTGCGCATTCTGTGATAGTTCAAAAGCTATCCTGAAATGTTTTGTGGTATAGGTGAGCTTGACATATGCATGAGTCCAGAACACTACATCAGTAGCATTCACCCTGTGTGTAAAAGCCATGAACTGTTCAGAAGCATTTCAGATAGTTCCTCTTGCTATGTAGGACTGTTCAAATAATGGCTACATCATTTGGCTTTAGTTGTGTTTGTTCTGTTGTGGAATTACTGTTTTAAAAGAAGACCTAACTGAATTGTGAGATTGCGTTCCATTATTAAATCTGCTGTGGAATCAGAATATTTAAATAAATAAGCTAGTCATTCCAGTTTCCGGTTCATGACATGAAACAAGTTACATGACTGGAAAATCATGAAAATGTATGCAGAACCTATGCAGATAAACTCTGATAACTACAATATTTTAAAATAGTATCTTCTTGTGCTTGTTAACACGTACATTTAAACTGGTAAGTTGCAAAAAATAAAACACTTTATCTTTTCAGAGTACGTTTGCTAGGGGAGCAGATCTATATGCATTGTATAAATCAAGTGAGGGCATGATGTTGACAAATTGTGGGAGTAAGAAGCTACACCAACAGGTTGAGTTCTTAGACTTCACCTGCTTTAAAATGAGTTGACTTTAAGCAGTTTTGATTATACTGGGATTTCTCTTCATTTTGCAGAAGTGCAAGGAAGCGAAAGTGGGATCCTAGAAAAACCTAGTTAGTTAAGATTTTTCCTTTTCATTTGACTTAAGTGATTTGAAATAGATAATACTGACTGTTGGTGAAATTCCAGTACAGAGCAGAAAAGGAAAACAAGTAAGCCCATATCCAATCCTAGCAAATTGTTTTTTTACAACAACTGACAGTGAGCAATTGTAGCGGTACTGGAAGTGGTTTTGGCAGGTTCAAACAGTATTTAATTGTAGAATTTTTGTTTTTCTTTTGTTTTCTCTCTGTAACATTTCTGAGCTAAACAATTGGTTGGAGAACTGCATCTTTTTGGAATCTCATGATTCTTCTGTTCCCAGGCTGGGACTTAATGGCAGTTAGCCTGGGAAGTGCAGCCTGTCTTTCCAAGCCTGATTTTTGTCCATCATGTACAAGTCTGTTTCTATGGTGAACAGTGATGTTAGGAAGGAGTTCTTGTATTAATACTACTTTTTAAATAAAAGATCATGTGGTTCTGTGGAAGATTTTAAAAATGATGGAACCACAGAAATGTGTGTGTTTCTTCAAGTTTGGCTTTTCTCATGTACAGGTTAAAGCTGCTTTGGATTCCTGCATCTAATTGTTGTTCACCTGTCCTCTTACGTTGGTTCTGATAAGTGGCTTTCCCTTCATTCATGATGAGTTTCTTAATTTAATCTCCAGATTCCTTATTTGGCCAAGCTGTACCTGTAATTTTGGAACTAGATACAGGATTCTTAATGATAACCACTTCACTGCTTTCCGAGTGTATTTACTTGAGACGGCTTATTTAAACCTTTTGTGTGTGTTGCCTGTTTGTTCTTCCCATTTCCCCTTATAAGAATTTCTTATGGTGAGTGTACTAATCTAATAGTTTAGTGAAAGAACAGCTTCCCTTTAAAGGCAGTTACTTAAAATGTTTATTCAGTTACAGTATAGCAGTTTTTTGTACAGCATGCTGTAGTTGTTCTGCACAATGATGTAATACTGTGCAGGTAATGACCATGTTTAGAGTAAGTATGACATGTATGAATTGCTGTGCTTCCTTATGCATATACCTGTTGCACAAGTCTTTGTAAAACTGTTTCAGGTTGTGGGGGTTTTTTTTCCCCCTATTTCTTGAATTATTTCACAGAATGGTTGATATTAGGAGGGAACTCATTAGTCTTGTGGATTTGCCTCTCCTGAAGTCCTTTAGCATATGTAAGTTACTGTTATCATCTGTCTAAAATGTGAAATGCCAGTCCATGAAAAAAATAAACCCAAAATGTAAGAAGCACTGTAAGATTATCGCTTTTACAGTAATTCTTCACTAGGGGCTTTCACACACTTGTGACTCACACATTGGTCGTCTGATACTTGCAATGAATTTGGTCATGCTGATATTGTGTATGTGAACTTCTTTATCTGTCAATATTTACCCTTGATAGGTATAGACATTCATATTGTTGTCATCTCTGAGCCTGGATATAGTATTTGGTATAAATAGAACACTACTGAGACAACATTGACCTTGAACTGACGTGGAAATTTTTGTCCACTTAACTTCTTTCTTAGAGTCTGCAGGGAAAGATGAAGGCTAAAGTTCAGGAATAATATAGTTAAGCTATGAGAAGAGAAATTAAATATAAAAATTGAAAACAAACATGCTTTTCTCCTTTCTATCCCAGTCTCTTAGGCCTTGACTTAGAGTTGGACAGTGTATATTTTTAAGACTGTCCTCTCCATTAATGAAAAAATGACTGTGTTTTTCAAGCTTTCAATCTGCTGAAAATACAATAATAAATAAATGTAAATAATCAATACTTAAACTAACTTGTCCTATGAAATAAGTGCTCATTCCGCAATATCTGTTGTTGACTATGTGGAAGAGTAAGTGTTAATTTATGCACTGGAAATGATTGCTATAGATAACAGTAAACATTCCTAAACATGTATGCTGGGGACTACATGCATAACTTTGGATTTGTCACATGTTCCTTTAAAATGTACTTGAATTAGTTTTTCAGTTAAAGAATGTTTATGCTTTTAGAGTTCAGGGTGTGCATTTGATTATTGTGCATGAAATGTATACTGCTGTAAAATAGTCTTTTACTTCCTAGTATTTGCTTGGCTGTGGACTCTCTGCTGAGCTTTAACATGTTGAGGATCTGTATAGCTGCTGCACCAGCTCTGACCTGAATTAAGTTTGCAAAACACAGTTTTGCATCTGGTAACATTTAGAACTCTGTGTTTCAGTATGAATGGTTATGTAGATATACATGACTTCTGTCTGTTTGATGGGCTCTCAGCATGTTCAAAAGAGCATGCAAGCATGCACTTTTCTGTTTTTTTCTTTTTTGACTTTCATATAATGTATATCCCTATTAAATGAATAGTGTAAAATATACTTCTGCTTGAAGCCACAAATATTAACTTACTTCCCTTTTTAGTAAAGGTATTCTTATTTCTATTTTGTTTACTTAGAAAGCTGTATGTACAGTCCTGTTCAGTGTTTTCCTTGTATAGTGAATTTCCACTGATACTTGTCCGTCTGCACACAACAATAGAGGATAAAGATTATTTTTTTTTTGGGGGGGGCGGCATTCCAACATTTTTTTTCTAACATTACAGACATGTCTAGATGCATTTGCAGTTGTGTAGCTTGAATTTTTTTTTTTCTGCTTCTTGTTAATTGCCAAGTTGACTGTGGGCTACTATCTTCTGTAAAAATGGAGGAGGAGAACAGAACAACTATTTTTGATGTGCCTAGTGCATGCCCTGAGTAGAACACTTGTTTATTGACTGTTAGTGTGCATTCTAATTTGTGTTTCCTGGCAGTGTTGTTTGTGTTGGTGGGGACGGCATGTTCAGTGAAGTGATGCATGGTCTCATTGGAAGAATGCAGAAGGACTCTGGCATAGACCAAAATAATCCCAAAGCACCGTTAGTCCAGTGCAATATAAGGATTGGCAT
>NW_009611355.1:17009-59513 GCF_000690535.1 Cariama cristata
ACTTTATTCATTTATTCTTGAAATTTCTTTTTGTGCATAACTTCTTGAATTTGAGCCTAAGTGTAAGATACGAGCAGTGATAGTCCATAAAGAGACGTAGCTAAAGCTGTTTGTATTTTTATTTGGGAAGGGTACTTTACAAAGGAAATCAAATCTTAACATGCAATTTTAGAATTTAATTGCAACTTTTTTTTGTGACATATTGTGTGTTAATACAAGATAAGATGTTGACAGTAATACCTTTGCCCGTCTGAACACATTCATGAGTGAAACTTACTGAACAGAGACTTGCCTGGTAAATATTTAGTTCCAGATGCTTCACAAAGTTAGAATTGTAATGAGAACCTCCCAGTGGTCTGGCAAACTCCAAACAAATGCTAAGACTTCTTTTTTTTTTTTTTCTTTTCTTTTTCTTTCCTCCAGTTGTCGTCACAGAAAGCATAAGGCAACTATGACTGAGGAACAGTCCTCAGGTTCCAGACCAAGTTGCAGTTTCTGCCCCTTTTAGAGGTGCTATACCTTCACAGTTCTCAATGTCAGCTGCTTTTCCAGGCAATCCTGACTGCTGTCATTGAGAGGCATTTGAGAGAACTCATTCTTGGAATTCAGGTCTTTGGTGATGAGCTTACTTTTTTTTGTTGACCAGAGGCACTCTTTGGATCAATCTTGCTGTTAAATCTCATGTCCTGGCTGTTACCTCACCCTGCCCAGCTGGTCCCCGAGATTCCTCCAAAAGTAGACTTACAAGATGACTCTCTCTTCCAGGACTGGATTCAGTGTTGCAACTCTTTAATAGCATCTGCAATTATGAGCGCTCTGTGGAAAGACAAATGGACAGTTCAGTGTCTTTTCTATGCTGTTCTCTTTTTTATCAGATTCTTGAGATTTGAATTAAAGAACTGGGATGTGAAATAAACGTTATGAGCTTCTGACTAGAACTAAAAAGCAGACTTTATGAGGAAAATTTAGCACAGTTTGTAAAAATACAGCAAGTGAAATAGTATATTTGTACTCTCAGGCTTTGTGACTAATTTTATACTCATTATATCTTTGTGAAGAATGTATCCAAATCCAAATGGTCTGAATTCTTCTTTGGAAGAAGCTTAACCCTTTCTGCTTGCAGTTTAATAAGGGTTAGATATCTAAAAGTTGCAGCGTGAATATCCCCTTATGGTTTTTCATTCTCCTTGTTAGCTAGCACGTTAAGGGTTCTGTATAACAGAATTACTATGTTTAGGTATATTCTGATTTTATTTGTTAAAGCTTTGTATTAAAATCAGTTTGTATAATAAAGTTAACAAGAATAGAATTTGAAGTGCTCTACCCTGCATTTTCCTTATTTGGGCAAATTTCTTGGAATAGAAGTTTTTACTTACATGGTTGGTTTCAGAAGATTTTGCCTACTGGTGGTGTTAGTGACCATAAGAAGATACAATTGAAAAAACAGAACCTCAATATTAAGAGCTATTTCTTTGTCCTTAAGAAATTAACTATAAGCTTGTTAAAATTGAAAGATTAACCCTGCTTTTTCAACAATTTTTTAATGCATTTTTTCCAGTTGCAACCAAAAAGTATGATCTTCACTGATATATTAATATTACTAACATGTATCAAGTCACTTTCTCTTACATTCTTTAGTGTTCTGTTTGTTATGTTTTGTCCATTGTAGCTGTTTGTTCTTTGAATGTATACTGCAAGCCCTATTCCTTGAACTAACATGAGGTACAACTTTAATCAGTGCTGTGATTCAAATATCTTCTCCAAGTCATTATTCAGATCCCTCAAAAATTATGTGTAATGGTGTATAAGGAAGCTGACCTCGGGTACAGAGGATGATACATATCTTGATCTATTTGTATATTGTACAATATTTAAAATGATCCATTACTGAAAATATGGGAAAATACTTATTTACTGAAAAAGGGAGTCAAATCACTGAACAAATCTTAACCCTCTCTTAACACATCTAGCCATCACAGGGACCTTAAATTGTGTATGAAATAGCCAAATCCATGTATTGCAGGGTGGTCAGGAAGGAAGGAGGAGTGGTTGGTTTGTTTTGTTTTGTGGTTTCTTTTGTTTGTTGGTTTTTTGGTTTTTATCAGTGTTTGGTGAAGCTGTTCTCTGTTCATCTTTGCTTGATGTAATGGAGCTCTGACTGTGTGTTCACCCCAGCAGATCCCCTAGTTCCCAGATTAGTGCAAGAGGTCTGTTCCAAAATAAGAGATCCTTGAAAAGACTGGTTTTTTTAAACTAAACTGGCAGTCCTAAAATACAGCAAGTCAAAAGAAATAATGAAATATAAATCGTGCATCTAGAAAAACTTCACCTATGATGCTCTTTTTAGTTCTTTGTAACCAACCTTTTTCTTAAAATCCTGAGAAGTCAGTAATAGATACTGCAAACAAACACTACCCATGGTTTAGAGATTAAGTTCTAAAGCTCTGTGTGGCTTCTGATACATGGAGATAGTTTACTCAGTGAGGACAGGAGCTTGGGGTAAGATAATAATGAATCAGTGTTTTTGCCTTTTTATCATTTAGTTCCTAATGTCGAACTGTGTTAACAAAAACATGGCAGATTGTGGTTTGTGGTTGTGAGTAAACAGTGTCTGTATTCAAACTAACACTCAATTCAGCAGACAATCTTTGCTCAGAAACTGTCCATTTAATTCTACAAAAGTTTGAAATTACAAATGAAAGAGATTTAATGCTAAAGCATTGACATCTATATGACCATTTTTGAGTAATTAGCTTTATTTCATAGGCAGAAGCCCATTGTGCAGGCTCTTTTTATTTTTTTTGTAATGTTGGTTGCTCCATATAAATCATGATTCTAACTTTCTGGAGCAAACCCCTGCTTGGCTCTTTTTTTCTTTTTTTTTTTTTTTGAACAGATGTGTCTGTTTCCAGACAGTCTCTTTCCTTAGTGTGTCTTCTGGTTAAAAAGTATCATTTATTGTTATGCTTTATGGTACATTTTTATGAAGTAACTTGCATTTTTATTGACATAAATAAAGGCTTCTACTCAAATGGCAGTTTTAACTTCTGAATTTCTCTTAATTGCAGCCATTCTTCAAATCTGCCAGTGTAAATTGACTGATTGCTGTTGTAAACAGATTTGCTGTTAAGAGTACTTAGAGGTTGTAGCAACCTGACAAAATTTTGCACTAGCACGTGCAAAAAAGAAAAAGTCAAAAAATTCTTTTTTAAGTGACTCCAAGTGACGTGTCCACAGCCTTCTCTGTTACAATGTTTGTAATATTTAATGATCTTTGTAGTTTAGTTAGCATCTCGTTTCAAGATTCAGTATATCCAGTTTGAAATCTGAAGTGCAATGTTTGTGTTCCTCCTTCAGCATTTTAAATCTGGAAGTGACACTTCTGGAAGTGAGTCTTGGAGCTAAATACTGCATTTACTATGGTGAGGCTGCTATGAAGACAACTAGGTCAAGATTACTTCCCTGTGATGTTAATTTAATCTCTTAAATTTGCCGTTATTGTATTAATCCATTTTTGTTGTATTGTGGTACTGAACTTCTGCTGCAGTGACTACCTACGGAAAAAACCCAGACCAAAGTCCTTCTGAGCTGATCCTGTTTAAGCCAGTCTGTCATTATGCAGATGTTAAACTTGACTTCTTGATTTCTGAAGGCATAAAGGAAAGTGTGTGAAACTTGTGAGTAGGATCTTAACTGTATGACCAGGCCATTCATCTCTCCCTGTAATAGTAGGTTCTCCCCTTACTTTTGAATATGTCAGATCCTTGTCATTTGAAAATCACCTCCCAGAAAAATCACCATCTAAACTTTTCAAAATACTCTCAGTCAAGAAGCATTTAGTATGCAGTTACTCTGTCATTAGCATGACTCACCTGATATTTCATCTATGAGGTGACTGCATGGATCGTAACTCCACAAAAATACCACAAATATATGGGACCCCCACTGAAGTTGTTATTCTACCTGTTTGCAGTACAGAATCCTGTTGCTATGCTAATTTATCTCTGAGGGTTCTGTGTGTGCTGTGGGAGCACCTGCCCCTGTTAAGAGTATCTCACATGGAGCAATGCTCATAAGCACTAAACATATTTCTATTTCTTTATTAAAGTCACTCTTGTCTGTGGGATCAACATCTAGCTGACTGTTGCTTCTGTCATCTGCTTAGTTTAGTACTTCTAGTTCTTTGGAATTTGTTTAGTTTTCCATCAATAAAAGCACAAAAATGAATACTTACAGCCCACAGTATGCATGGGTTTTGGTTTAAGAAAGCTTAGTTGTAAGTTAGTAGTCTAACCAGCACTTTGATTTCTTTTTTTTAATTATTTTTTTCCCCCACAGAATCAATGGCATGAACTCTTCCTTGCAATCAGTAAATCATCTGGTTTTGCTTATGACTTTGGTGGTTCTATGACCAATTTAAGGCTTGTGAGGTGGTGTCTGAACACCTGTCTGCATGACTTGTCTACTCACAAATCCAGCAATATTTGCGTGCAAAAGGGAAGTCTGGTGATTTAGCTGTGCTGTGTTCTGTGTAGTGCAGTCCATCACTTTGATTTCTTTAATCTTGCTTTAGCAAAAATGTTTTATGGGAAGTATATACTCTTTAATATTTTAAATACATATCTGGATCATTTCTCCTTCTGATTAATTAAAAGGAAGGATTTCCCTGATAATTTTTTAAAAATTAGATTTATTTATTGAAAAAAAAATATTTAAATTTGCGGAGGGAAAGAATGTAGGAGAACTTGCCTGTATAACAACTATGTTGCTGTATGATACCTTCTAATATCAGACAGACTTTGAGGAAAATAGGTAATGAAACAGGGTTCTAGTGTACATAATGTACAGTAAAGATTCAAAGTAGTTATACTTATTTTAACAAAGACTAGTTGATATGCCCTCTGCACACTTCATATCTTCAGTAGGCTCTTAATATCAAAATATCTGGGATGAGAGCTTTCTTTAACTAGGGGATTTCAGACATTTAGTTTGGGATTCAGCTATCTACATGAGGTGGTATGGTGCCACCATCATTGAAATGTACTTGCTGTATACAAGACAGCTGTTGTACTACAGTAGCAGTTGGAAGCCAAGCAGAGTAATCTGCAGCCCTTAAATACTGGTGGTTGGCGTCATTTCAGGTACCGGAGTGACTCCTTAAGGTGAGTTTCAATTTGAAATTGATACTGAAACTTTCATGCTTACATTTAGGTGTCTGCAGGTGAGATGGGCATCTAAACTCATGTTATAGCCAGGGCGTATATGGTCAGTAGAGCCTGTAGATCCTGTGTTGCATCTGCCTGTCTTGTGCAGATGTCTTGTTTCCTAAGGCCCTTCCAATGGGGCCTGTGTGTGAGTACCTTGAATCAAGCGCAAGCTGCTGTCAGCATTCCTGAGATCTTGACTAGAATGAAAGGTTTGACATAGTCTGCAGTGTTGCATGTACACATGTAGCTACTTCTAAGTGTCTTAACCTGAAACTTAGTCATTCCCTTGCATGCCATTTTTTCTTCTAGCACACCAGTACAAAAATTAGTTTCCACACTGAAGATCTTCCTTTTTTTTAATGAATTAGGGCTCAGTTAACAAGCAGCCCAACAACTTTCTTCGCATTTGCATGTGGTTCTGTGCAACTCATAAAAACCTTTTTTATTTTCCTTCACTCAGTGTGTTGTCCTTAAAAATGCCCAAAGAAAATCCAGCGGAATATGTATATAATTTTTCTGTTGGTTTAACCAGAACAAACAACATCTACCACCTAACATTAGTCAAGAGTCATGCTCTGAAAGTTTCTTACCCAAATTGAATGCTCTGACAATCCTAAACTATTAATCAAGGGATATTTGTTAAGCTATGTTTACATTCTAATCCTGCTTTCTGTATCAGATTTATACTGATGAAATAAGCCAGATTTCAGTGGGGTTTGTCTGTACATCTACTCAGAGTGCTATTCAGCAGTAGTAGATTCCAAATCTATTCAAGACCCACCTAATGATCTAGAATTCCTGTTTGGTTATGAAGCGTTCAAAGATACTCAAATTTTTAGTCGTCATGAACGTTTTTACGACCATTAAACTAGTACCATTAGATTCGTGCTTGGTTTGGTGTTATGACCAGTTATCTTCTCTTGGAATGTACATAAGGAATGATACCGGTTTTGTTGCTCTGTAATACTGGCTCTGAGAGAGGAAAAAAAAACAACGATATTTGCTGTTTGTAGTTGGTACTCCACTGGCATGTCTGAGAAGGAGATTTGGCAGTTGGTAAACACTATTGGTGTCTTCCCCAGTCTGCCATTTTAGGATCTGAGAATTAATTTCAGTCTTCGGACCTACTTTTAACCCTCCCTTGCTAATTAATGAGTAGAAATGAAAGTAAGTTCTATAAAATTGCCCAACAGATAAATCGGCTTTCAATTGACTACAGAAGAGTATGGGGAGATAAACCTCCAGTGTTAAAACGTAGCTTGCATGAATTCCCCTCTTCTCGTCCTACCTATGGTGTAAGGCTACTTGGAAGCTCTGTTTACATCAAGACAAATGTGACAAGGTAATTCTAGCAGCAGAACAGAAACAGATCTTGAAGAAACAAGGAAGGTTGGATGAAATGTTAGGCTTGTACATTCAGCAATAAAAGTTCAGATCAGATCTTTTAGTGGCTATTTTTAGTGGCTTGCTTTTGTTTGTTTTTCTTTTCAAAAGTAGTGAGAATTTTCTTTTCTGCCTTACTGAAATTCACAAGCGTAGGAGGCAAAATTTGCAGTAAAGCGTAGCTTCAGTATCTAAACTCTACTTAATATTTTCTGCTATAAAACTCAAAAATGTGGCATGGTAACATCATCTATGTACCTTGTCTGTTATGATACTGAGAGAAATTGGTGTCCCGTTTCCCATGCAACGACATGGACCTGTAATGGTACGCTTGCATCATCTTGAACCTCAGGCTTGTAGAGAGAGATCTCCTTAGTCACACTGGGGTTTTTTCTGTTTTTCAGTTCTGTTATATTTATTTTCTCTTTAATTGGCTCATGGAGCTGCTTCTTATTCACTGTGGCAGGCTTCTGCACAGCTTTTACTTCATAGAAGCTTCTCTCATGCCCTTTGCTGGTACGGGGGGTGGTGTCCATTTCCTGAGAAGTGAGTTGGAGGGGAAAGGATTTTCTTTGTTGCTATTGATGACTGTGTATGTCTTCAAAGATAGAACCAAAAGTGGATTTTAAATAGTAGTTCCTCATTCCTCCATTTTTAGTTTTTTGTTTCAATTTGATTAGGCCTCAGAAATAAAGGACTCTCTATCTGAGCTGCTCTACATCTAGTGTGTCAGTAGCAAATCTGAGAACATATATGTGGACAAAGTAAGTTTTTAGTTTCAGATATCCAGCCTTGACTTTAAAGGAATTCGGTTTCAGGGAAGGGATGAGAGAAACTACAAGATACATTTGGAGTTAGGTGCTGCAACAAATACGCTTCGGTACGTTTGACCCTGACGACCAAGTCCCTGCTGCAGAGTAGAAATCAGAACCCTGCATTAGGCTCTTAAATTGTTTTTATAGGGATCAGGGTGAATTGGCTGATTCTAAACAGCACCTAAAATACTGAGCAGACGTACTGACTGAGGAGTGGCCAGAAGGTAGTAGTAGCAAAGACAGAATATAGGTGAAAACTAAAGCTTCCCCCCTTTCTTCTTGTAGGCATTTTGCTCAAGACTGTAAAAGCACATCACTTTGGTCCCCTATCTATAAACTAATTCTTGAAAGCAGGTATTTACTGATTTTCAAATAATAGAACTAAGCAGAAGTTTCTGGTTTAAGATGCAGCTGGAGGAGGAGAGGATGTTGACAGCCTGGAATTTAGATCGGTCCCCCAAAAGACAGGAGACTGGTCGACTTCTTTTCATGAGACCTCAATCAGTAAGAAATCTTAAGCAAAGCAGGATCAACGTATGGCTGCCTTCCCCTCCATCCTTAATTGATGTAAAAACTGTAATGTAATAATGACTTTTTTTATGTGAATTAACTTATTTCCCCTCACTAACTGGTATATATTTATTGCTTATATAGTGAAAATCTTGTACTTTGAATAGAAAGAAATAAATTCTACTCATTGGGGAAAAAAAAGTTACAATTTAAACCACAATATTTGTATCTTTCCATTTACTTTGTTCCATTAAATGGAAAGGGGCGAGCCAAAGGAATGTAATGCTTTTATTTGGAAGACCATGCCAATAATACTTGTTTTGAAAATATATTAATTAATGTCTAGTTTTTTAATTTTTCAGGATCAACAGATTGCATATGCTATTCAACTGTTGGCATTTCTGACCCGGTAACATCAGCTCTTCATATTATTGTAGGTGGGTGGTCATAGTTTGCTGTTTTCTTATGAAAATAGCCAAAAATAATAATTTCATTTGGTTCTTTCTATATGTGAGATATAATTTGAAGATAATGGCTGAGTTGAAATGCGAAGTTTTTGTCTGGGATTTAAGTCTCTGATTTGAAATATGGGAAGTTTAAAACTTATTTGCTTTCTCTATTGTAATTAATTGTTTTGAAGGGATCATAATGTTTTGAAACTATATCTAGTGCTTAAGTTTTCATGCATTCTGGCATGCTTTTGAAAATAGCAGTAAAATACAATAAGCAGTGTAAGTTGTTGGACTCTGTCTGAGAAAGCTACTAGAAGCGCATGTACACTTGAATAGTAGTATTTTGTACTAGTTGCCCAATTGTCTTGTGCAATTCGATGCATGCCAAACTGGAAGTATGAGTTTTAGCCAATTTCATGGCTATCGGCCAATAAAATTAGCTGATAATTCCCCATTTTTACCACCTGCAAGTCAGATATTTGAGGAGGAATGAGGGAGGAAAACAACTACTCTTCAATAAATGCTTTTTGATATGTTGTCATCAGCAGGGATGTTGACATTACCACTTCTCAAAGTCCTCTGGTAATGGAGTCCCTGAACTGCATGGGGGACAAAGGAGACAGCTTGGCATATTCAGTGCATTGTGGTTTGTGATGTCCATGCTATCTTCTACATACTGAAGAATCATAGTCACCCAGTTCTTAATACTAAACTTGAAAAATTGTGCAAGGTGGTCTTCAGTTCTAACAATGTTGCACAAGCAAAAGGGATAAAATTTCCGAGTGCAATTATTTCATTATCACTTGTTATTGAGTGCTTAAGAGTTGCAGTTTTAGGAGCTGCTGTTGCAAAGGTTTACACATGTACTTCTCTCTTACTAATCTATGGCTAACTCTGTTCAGCATGTGTAGAGCTTAGGGCATTGAACTGGGATTAGAGAGAGAGATGGACTTAGTATATCATAGTATTTTAGCTGGATTATTAAATGTGCACTTGTGTATGCATGCATTTAGATTTTTAAGAGTGTTTCTCACTTATGTAAAGGGTTCTTCGCAGTAGTCTGCGGTGGAAGGATGAGAGACAACGGACATGAAGTGAAACGGGGGGGGGAACAAACCAAACACCAAAAAGCCAAACAAGCAAAGAAACAGCACCTTCCCCTGCGCCCCTCCAGCCCACCACCACTCCAGAGTTTACACAATGAGGACATCAGAGGGATAGTGTACTCTCTGTTCTTAGAGGTTTTCAGGACTTGGCTGGATAAGCCTTGGGTAATCTGATCTGACCTCATAGCTGAACCTACTTTGGGTGGGAGGTGTGATGAGAAACCTCCTAAGGCCTGTTCCAGCTAGATTTATCCTCTGATAGTATGACATATGGGATTAAGTAGTATCTGATAAATGTACAGATACTGCATTGATCTCCTCCTACTGCTACATGGTAAATGAGTGTAAATTCATTATATATTTTTAGCATGCTGACCCCTTTCTTCTCACTTCGTGCTTAGTGCTTTTTAAATACTAAATGAAATTAGTATTAAAAAATTATTCTTCCCTTTCTGCATGTATAAGAAATATATGTGGATATATGACATAAATATGTTATGACATAAATACAACGTATATATTTATTATTTTGAAATTGTACTGTTAAAGATACTATTGTGTTTGCAGCTGCAAACAAAATAAGCCTTAATAGAACGTCGCACTTCTAATCTTCATAGGTGACTGTCAACCTCTGGATGTCTCTTCTGTACATCATAACAACACGTTTTTGAAGTATTCCGTATCATTACTGGGTTACGGTTTTTATGGAGATATATTAAAAGATAGTGAAAAGAAGCGGTGGATGGGTCCGATGAGATATGACTACTCAGGTAACTTGTGTAATTATTACATTCTTTGTCAGCATGTAAACATAGTGGAGCAGTTGATGTACTCTCTCCAAACCAACCTTCTCTGAAGCTTTTAAACATCAGGAACAGACTGAACCTGATTTTAAACTCCTTGCAGTACCAAGTATGTTGGATCATGTTATGTAAAGCTCTGTAACTTTGGGGATAACATTAGCAGTGTGCTCATTAAAGTTGTGTTGAATATATGTCACCTAGTGATAGCTGCCTAAAAAGTAATGCCCTTTCTGTGCTAATCATTTTGACTTTCTTTTCAATCAGTTAGAGAGAGGTAGGCACTCCTTTGTCTTGGATATTCAGCTGATGGAATGAATTGTTAATTTTGTCCTTCTTCCAGCATTGATTAGAGAGACAGATGAGTGGTTTAGCCTAGTTAGCTAGTATATCGATAAATCCTATGCTGCTGGAAAGTATTTTTTGCCTTTGATTTGCCTCGTGTTAGGGAATGCAAAAGCAGAATTTAAGTAGCATAGGCCAATTTGCAGATTCAGCAGGGATGTGTAGCTAAAAATTTTAGATGGCTTTTAAAGATGTCAAGCAAAGTAATGACGCTATCGGCAAATCTTAAAAAGTTGGAGGGGGGTGATATTTCCTTGTCCTTTACAATCTGAAACATCATACCACAAAGAGCTGTGAGGTTGAGGAGGGCAACTATTGTTTTACAGTCCTTAGAGAAGGAAAGAGAGGAACAATCAAGGAATGTATGCAGAGGTGTTTGCGATGTGGATTTATAATGACTTAATGCTGTGTAATACCTCTTTTATGTAGGCTTCAAGACTTTTCTTTCTCATCATTACTATGAAGGAACAATTTCTTTTCAACCTGCAAAACACACAGTGGGATCTCCACGAGATAAAGATAGCTGCAGAACAGGGTAGGCTAATGTTTATCTGTGCTTTTTTGACATGAACTATTTGAAAAGGCCTATACATAAACAGAGGTCACAGAAATGTTGGCTTTAATATCACAACACTTACTCTGAAAGAGACAACCTTGTAAGAAAGTGTATTGACTCATTAAAGGTCAGTTGACCTTTTGGCACCTCAGGTCAGTAAACAAAAATGTAATAAAATTTTGTTAGCTGGTGTGTGTGTGTGTCCCAGTTTTAAATGAAGCGAAATGTAACAGCACAGCACCCAGTTAATAGGTGCTAAGGGTACTATACTGTGTTACTGCTAATAAACGAAAGTCTGGATGCCTCATAGCTTCTACAAATGGAAATAATTATTCAAAATTTCTCAAATGTTCACATTGTAATTCAATCTAGCAATTTTAGTGATTGTTTTAGTGCCATGACCACAGCTGGCATGGCTTGTCCTGAGGATAGGTCTTCTCAGGAATCAGCCTGTTTATCCTTTTTTTTTGTAGACTACTGTTATGCTGTATAAATTCTGTGTGATATTCTTCACTTCTTTCTCCAATCAGGGAGCCTACCTTATTCTCCCAGTGTTCCTTCCTTTCTCTTTACTTTCACCTG
Source organism: Cariama cristata (assembly GCF_000690535.1). Taxonomy (NCBI): domain Eukaryota; kingdom Metazoa; phylum Chordata; class Aves; order Cariamiformes; family Cariamidae; genus Cariama; species Cariama cristata. The sequence goes on from NW_009611355.1 coordinate 28,766, forward strand.
CTTGAAGTTATGCACTAGTATTTGTTGTTGTTCTTTATATATGAATATAGCTGTCAGAAATATAGTAGTTGTCACAGCAGCAAACAGCACAGCAGGATACAGAGGGGCCAGAAACTTTGTCCAGAAACTGCATGGAACTTGTTGACTGTGCTGTGACATTCTACGAATCACGATCTCCAGTACTAGCTGGAGCAACTATCCTGATCCATCAAGTGCCTTGGTGCAGGGGAAACTCCAGAGGGAGAAAGCTGTTATCCAGGTCTCAATCAGGGAGTAAAGAGTCCTGGTGCCTCATGGGGAATTTTATACATCCTAATAATTGCTGGAAGGGCAATACGACTAGGTACAAGGAATTTAAGAGAATCCTGGAGTGTGGTGATGTTGGTGATCGTGCGGGTGATTGACAAACTGACTAGGACAAATAGTCTGGACTTCTTACAGAAAAGGAAAGAGGGAGGTTGCGATGGTTGAGGGCAGTCTTGGCAGCGGTGACTGTGAGATTATGAAGTTTAAAATCCTGAGAGAAATGAGCAGGACAAAAAGTAGAATTGCAACCCTGAACTTTAGGAGAGCAGATTTTGGTTTATTTGGGAATCTTGGCAAGATTCCGTGGGAGACTACCGTGGAGGACAAAGAGACCCAGGAGAGTTGATTGGTACCTCCTCAAAGCACAAAAACAGTCCATTCTGATATGCAGAAACTTGAGTAAGCACGATAGAATACCCAACGTGGATGAGCAAGGATCTGAGAAGGAAAGAGAAGGTGGAAGTGGAATGGGTTACTTTGGAAGAACACAGAGATATTGCCTAAATATGCAGGGATGGAACTGAGAAAGCCAAAGCTGAGGTGGAATTGAAATCAGTGAGGGATGTGAGAGGTGTTAGTTCTTACAAAGGGATTATGTAAGTATAACAATCATAACAAAAGGCTAAAGGAACTGTGGGCCTGCTGCTTAGTGGTATGGGGATCCTAGCGATAAAAGGTACAGAAAAGGCTGAAAACTTACTCCTTTGCCCCAGTTTTCACTGATGTATAGTCTGCCCCCAGGCCTTACAGGTCCCCAGGCCCATGAATGAGGAGGAAACAGTGGGTGTTACATACTTTGACTTTAACAAAGCCTTTGGTAGTGTTTCCTGTAGTATTCTTAAAAACAAATTGATGAGGTGCAGACTAGATAAGTGGATGGGTGGAAAACTGGCTAGACTACTAGAAAGGTTGTGAGTACCAAGTTCAGCTGGCAGCCAATTACTAATGGTGTCCCTTGGGGATCAATACTGGGGCTAATACTGTGCTACATCTTTCTGAATGACTGGGACAGAGGCAGAGAGTGCACTCTCAGCATTTTTATGGATGATAGCAGATTGGGAGGAGTGATTTACATGTTGAAAGTCAGGCCTGCTATTCAGAGGGACCTTGATGGGCTGAAGAAATGGCTGATAAGAATCTACTGAAGTTAGGAGAGGCAAACGTCATCGTGTACCTGGCGTGAAATAGTCACATGCAACAGTACTGGCTGGCTGGAAGGCAGCTCTGCCAAAAGGAGCTTTGTGATCCTGGTGGGCAACAGCTGTACCTGTGTTAGCAGTGTGTCCTTGCAGCAAGGAAGGCCAACCTTATATTGAGCTTTCTAAGCAAAAGAGAAACCAACAGGTCAGGAGAAGTGATTCTTCCCTGTACTCGACACTTGTGAGATGAAGGACTGGCTCCAGTATGTCAGTATCTTTCACTGTTACAGCAGTCAAATATTGGAACAAGTTGCCCAGGGATCTTGTGGACTCTATCCTTGCAGATATTCAAAACTTGACTGAACAAGACACTGAACATCCTGATCCTATAAGAGCTGCTTTGAGCAGAGCTTTGATCCACATCAGAGGTCCCTTCCAACCTATGTGATCTTATGGCTCTGTGATGTTGTTATTTCTGACATCCAGTAATCTTTAGCACTGTAGTTAAGTACCTGTACTGCCTGCAGACCTGTCATGATTCATGCCACATCAGGGTTGTCAGTGCCATGCTGCATCTTGTGGTGGGGGAAGATCTGGTAATGATTGGGTAAAACAAATAAGTTGAACTGAATAATAGTTTTGTTTTCGGGAAATAAATGGTATTTTTGTTTTCAGATGTTACATTTGCAAGAAAAGTGAGCAACAGCTGTCAGAACAGCACAAGGAATGTGGATTAAAACGTGAAGGTAATTTGTCATAAAAAGTAAGATAGTATGTTATAAAAATTCTTATTTTTCAGAATATATCGGTTCAAGTGTATGTTTTGGTTTTTTAAAACGTTGTGAGTTACTAGATAATGCATTGTTTCTTTAAGCTTAAAGAAAATACATGTAAATATGTAAAAAATAGATCAGGTGTCTCTCCATCCAAACCTCAGAAAATTCTGATAAAATTATACTAATTACTTCTATATTTCAATGTGTTAGGTTTCTTTTCTTTAGGAAAGGTATATTCTCTGAGATAGGACTCTGTGTTCTTTTTGTGAGGAGGACTTAACTGTGAGGTAGTACAGAAGGAAGCAGTTCATTAACTTTTAGAATAGGTCAGGATTAAATATTTGTGTTTGTTAGTGCAAAAGTTACCCTATATAAAGCTGTTTATTAAATAAATGTGAGGTAATGAACTTGGACAACTAATAACTGATCTGGTGGACTGAAGTATTTCTGTACAATACTGACCCAATACTCAGTATAAATGATAAATAAGATTTCTCTCCTCTTTTTCTAGTTTTGCTATCCTTATTCTCTTTTTCCCCCTCATTCCAACCCCTGCACATACTTCCATGGAATTTATTTTTTTTTAATGGGCATAACTTTTCCTTCCTTTTGTTAAAACAACTGTTAATATGCTGGATTCTGTGCACTCATCCTCCTAGTTGTCTCTTTATGTCTGACTACTATGTCCTTATGGGAAACACTGATATTGTACGCTTGTGGCCCTGCTGGAGTAAGATATGCAGATTCAATTGACCAAGTTTCACCTCTAATCTCAGTTCATTGACTTGGATAAACCCCTCCTAAACAGCAGGCAGCCTTCCCATGGGTGCTTGCTTCTGCTTTTACTCTTTTTTCTTTTTTTTTCTTCTTGTAGAGCTCAGTACATAAAACCATCATTTTCTTGACACAAACACTGGTGCTTTATGACCTAGATTGTCTTATAATTACAGTTATTTTGCACAGTATCTGTACCACGTTCTAGACATTTCTTAGCATAAAGAGTATCATCATACTATAGAGATTCATTCGTAGCATAAAGACTGTATGTAGATTTCTATGTCAACTTGAATTCCTGTTACATATACTTATATATAGTGCTTTCATCCCAGCAACTGCTTTCAGATCTTTGATATAATCAACAGATGGCCAGACTGGAGTGTTGCTTGAGTTGTTTTAATTTATGCCCAGATACAGCTAAAGAAATTGCTTTACATAATATTTTCTTAGGAGCTAAATCTGATAGTAAATTTTTTTCTAAGAAAAAATTGGTCTTTTTGAGAAATAACTGTAGTTAGAAATTGCCAACCTTTTTTCTTTTGTTTGTGGTGTTTTTTTGTTCGGTTTTTTTTGTTGTTTTGTTTTTTAAATCTGCCATTTTGTTAGCTTTGATCCAGCAAAGGCAGAAGAAACCTGCAGGTTAGTGAGCGACCAAGGCTGCTTTAGCCAGCATTGCACAAGACGTTAAGCAGCTGATTATGTAGAATATTGTTTACTTAAATCCACTTTACTTCTGGTAGCTGGCTTTCTTTGCAGTCCAGTCTCTTCTCCATGCAGTACTGGTAAGCAAAGAATAACAATCAGCTACTCTTGATTTGCAATAAAAAGAATTTGAAATCGCCACCTCAGATAAGCTTTTTACTCAGCAGGGTGTATTGGCTTACTCTTTCATTGTGCCTACTCGGTTTGTGTACAATTCAGGTGAGTTTAGAAGGATGCTTGCATTGGCTGTCACTGAACATATTTCTTTGTATTGTGCAGAAGCCTATGTGTGTGTGCTGAGCAAACTTTGAGTGTTAGTCCTTTACGCTGATTTCATCACCTTGCAGTATACAGATACACACCATAGACAGTTGAAAAGAGTGCCGTTTATGCTCTCCCTGCTCATGATTGCCCTATTGTATGAAAGATATTTTGGATGAGTCATTTGTGCTATTACAGTGATGTACCTTGCAGAATGGTTATGAAAACAATTGGTCATTTAAAATGTGGTAAATACCCTGACTTTGTTCTTACTTGAACAGCGAAGCTTTTTTGAGTAACATGGTGAAATTTGTACTGAATGGTACTTTTCTGCCAGGTGAAAACAATCCATTACAGTAACATATATAAGCATTCTGCTTTAAGTAATTTGAGGCTTATTTATTACGGTGAGCATACTTCAAAAGTTAACAAATATGTAGACACACTATAGACTAAATTGTTAATGCTTCTCAGATAAACAACAAAAGGATTTATCAGTAAACAGTGGTGTTTTCATTTTTGTTGTTTATGTATCAGAAAATGCCTGGTTTTCTTGTAAATAAGCACTTGTATGGTTCTGTACACAGATGTTTCCAGTTCCAGTAGTTTCTTATGTTCTGTTCAGTTACCTTCCTCTCAGAGCAGGGCCTTGTCACTTGCCTGCAGCCTGAACAAAGTCATTCTGTACTTTGACATTTAAGTCTTTCTTATCTCTCAAGATACACATTTTGAATCTGATATAAGTTATTTCTTTCTGTAGTGTCCTGTTTGAAACTATCATAAGAAGATGAGCAGTAAAGCAAACTATACTAAAACCGCTCTGGCAAATGATGCAAAAATGTTGAATTTCACAGCTGTGTTTTTTCTTGCTCTTACTGATTAGTTTATCAGGAGATAAAGAGGATAGTCTAGATGGAAAAAGAATAAACTTTTTCATTTCCTTTAAGTCTTTTGTCACTTTATAATCCTACTCTGTATTTCCTGGAATTCTGTTTTTCTTGATTCTGTTACTAAAGAGTGGATAGTAAGAAATTCAAATGAATAAAAATTGAACGAAGCAGGAAAATTTCAAAAAGCAAAGAACGACTACAGAATATTTTCCAAACTTTTTTTCTTTTTTTAAATTTATTTTTCTGATGTATAAAGCTTGTAAGATATCAATTCAAAATAAATGCATCATAGACTTTAGGTCCAAAATTACCTAGACAATTGTAATAATGATTGTCTAAAGTAAATGTGAAGTTCCTAAAACTAAGACAGCAAAGAATGACAGAATTTTAGGACATGAAATATATAGCGTAAATGTCATCTATAGTCCCATCAAAGAAGCACCTTGAAAATAACTGTAAGTTAACCCAAATGTGGGGAACTGAATAATGTTAGATTTCTAAGTCCATACCAGTTAATATGCCTCAAAACTTCTACCTTGCTGTGATTTGATGATCAAACTTTAACAAGCTTATATAAACAAACTTTATCATTTTTTGTTTATTCCTTAATTTTGTCCCCATCATCAACAATGGCACTTCACTCCTGAACTTCAGTCTTAGAACCATGTGTATCTCCATAGACTGTTCTGCGATCATTACTTCTATGGAATTGTTCATTTGAAATATCTGAATCCACTTATATTGGGAGGAGAAAAGGAGTGTTATGGCTCCTTCATGGCTTTTTCTTATTGTAGTGGGGAAGGCATTTATATGTAATCTAAAAATGCAAAGGCATTTTTTTATCTATTTTTATTCATATGCAAGAAAATACAGTTTAGATGTCAACTCTCTGCAGTGCCTGACAGTGTTTTTTTGTTCCAGAAAATTCCTCTGCTCTTGGTAGTATTGATGCCATCACACATTTAAGCTCAGTCTAGGTGTGATCTCTAACAGAATGGTTTCATGTTGTTGAAAACAGACTTTTGTATTGTTTTGCAGAAATATCTGAAGATTTACACACAGGAAAGTTCAATTCTGTTAATAATATTCATCTTCAGACATTTGGGGTTGGGGTGGAAACAGATTCCTGATCTGCTGCCTGCTGGTCCTTGCTGAACCCTGAGTCATCTCTTCCCTTTTTGTCTTTTTTTTTTTTTTTTTAAATATAATTTGTAGCATTGAGGCAGAGGAGGAATATTGATTTAGAAACCAAATACTAAACCACTGTCTTTGCAGCATTGTTTATTTAAGATTACATATTGAAGAGCAAGAATAAAACTTTTAAAGTTAAAAATCCCCCTGAACTTTCACACTACAAGAGTTGTAACTTACCTCTCTCTTTTCCCTGCCTAAGGCTTTGTGGGTTTGCTCAAATAGCATTGATCCTGAATTTGACATGCATATGTCGGAAACAGTGAGCAGTTTTAGTAGATGGTCCCAGTCTGTGAAGCGAGAAAGCAAATTTCTCTGTTAGTGTAAGAAAAATAGATTTTTTTTATGCAGTTTATTTTAGATATTTATTGACAGTGCATGAATATGCCCAGTAAAAACTTTTAAGTTGCCAAGAATTATTGCTTTTTAGTGTTCTTATGAGTAGATCAAATAATAACCTATCTCCATGCCTTTATTGATGTGTTTCAGAGGATGAAGAAGAATGGAAGGTTATTAAAGGGAAATTTCTAGCCATCAATGCAGTAAATATGAGCTGTGCCTGTCCACGAAGTCCAAAAGGTCTCTCACCAGCAGCTCATTTGGCAGATGGTTCAGCTGACCTCATTCTAGTTCGTAAATGCTCCAGATTTGATTTTCTACGATATCTTGTCAGACATACAAACCAAGATGATCAGGTGTGTATTCCCTTTGACAATAAATTCTCCAGAGTCAGTCTAAGTTGTAAATATCATTATTCTTATATGACAAAAAGAACGTCTACAAAGCAGGTTTATTTTTTTTAAAAAAAAAATCATTTTAGCTAAGTCCAGTCCTAGGCCATAGCATTCTAACAAAATTCCACTTGCTAATTGAATTCTGTTTCATAATATTTTCCATATATTTACTTTTTGGACAATATTTTAAAGTGATTTTATCACAGCTGTGCCCCAGCAGTATAATGTAGCTGAGGTAGAAGATGTATTGAAGAATAATAAATCATTTTTTGTAAACTGTATAAAAATGAGGTTTAGAAGAAAGTTACCGGAACTGCAGTTTAATTGTAAAATCCTGCTAAAAGCCTGCAGTTTACGACATATGTGACCAGGATATGAGCTTTATGCATTCAGGCTCAAAATTATTCCTTGCATATGTTGTAGCTGTCAGGATAAACTACAAGGGAAGATTCGTCACTGGTTTGGATTGTAGTATCTGTTGAAACCAGAGCTATGGCTGTGAATACACACATTTAATATTTGTCACAGCCTGATATTATCAGCATGTTCCGGAAATTATCTGAACAATGGATTAATGTCATATCTAGTTATAAAAGCAATAATAAATCTCCCTTGTTTATGATGCTATTCTTCCTCCTCTGTAGCAGAAGTAGTATAGATTCTCTTTCCTGTATTTCCTCATTACCATTCCCCGAGACATTGTGTGTGCGTACTCCTCCTTCCTGCTATTCTCAGTCTCCCCTTCTTCCCTTCACTCCTTCCCACTCATTTTCACTGTTCCCTTGATATTTTTGATTATTTGAAGCCTTCCCTGGCTACTTTTCAAATTGGCTTCAACATTTATCAAGAGACTACATTATGCTTAGACTTGAAACAGGAAAGGATTCATGGGTGGCTTAGTGCAGCCATGGATAGCAGTTTTTGCAGCTAAGCTGTCTGAACTAGCACACTGCTTAGTGAGCCTTGTTGTATCCATGATCCGCTGCTTCCAGGTGTGGAGTTTGACAACTTCACAGTTTGTTTATGATTAAAAGCCAAGGGAACTTAAGACCTAGGAGATCCCTTCAATTCTGATGCTTTTTGTGATTGCCACTGTGACCTTTCCCCTTCCAGTGCTTCCCAACTGTTTCTCCCTGGGATATGTTGGTTTTGCAGTATAGATTAAATGCAGAGTTGTACATATGTCCTCACCTCAGGTTAGCGTCTACCATAATGGTGGAAATCCCTGTTTGAAAACTTAAGAAAATGTGAAAAGAAAAAGGAAGAAAAGACTGACTGTACATTAATACAGACTGGTTTATGAGTACTCATAAACTTTGTTCACCTTTGCTTCCACAGACATACTCCATTGCTTTCGTTAAATTACATGTGTGTATTTATTACAGCTTGCTAAAGGTTTAAGTCCATATCAGTTAAGTTGCTTTCAGGGCAAGTGGGGGTACCCTCTAATTTGATTGTTCCTTTAGTTTACAAAGCCTGTTTTAAAGCATTTGTACAATATTGTAATGTAAATCTGCAACCTCTGTTATAAGAGCAATCCCTTAATTATCCTAGTTCTTCTAGCTGAATTGACTAATTAAAATTATTTTTCTTTTGTCGGAATGTAACAATATTGCCCTCTATTCTTATTTTCATACACACCTAGCGCTGTGATGTGATCACACTGTCGTGGAATTCTTACCTTCAGGGGATTGTTACAAATGCAGAAGCAGAAGGCTTTCAGAAAAGCCTGTGTGTCTTAAAGACTGTAGTTGAACAGGTCCTGAAGATGGTACAAAGATCCAGTCCAAACCTTTTTGACTTTGATTCCATGTTATAATAGTTTTTATAGGGCATTTTTAATAGCTTTTATACTCCATTACTCATCATCTTAGAAGGTGTTACCTGATTATCTATAAAGTAGCAGTATTGAAGAGTATTACTTGAAGAGGACCATTGAAAGGTAAGGTTCCATTTTGGCTTTATTGTTTCTGACTTGCGCAGTTTTTTAAAAACAAAAATCACTCTCTGCCTCAGGTAAACTTCTCTAGAAAATTGGAGTGGACAGACTTTCCTGAATACAAAATGCTGCATGCTGAGTTGCTTTACACATCAAATGTATTTAACTAATTGTAATTGCCTGTTATGATTTATTTTTTTCTTTGTAGTTTGACTTCTCATTTGTAGATGTTTATCGGGTGAAGAGTTTTCAATTTACATCAAAGCTTTCAGAAGACAATGAAAGCAATGTCACCGATATAGGAAAGAAACGTTTTGGCCAGTTCTGCAGAGATCATCCAGTCTGTTGCTGTAATATTGCTAATAGCACCTGGAATTGTGATGGAGAAACTCTGGACAGTTCAGCAATTGAAGTAAGGTAAGCATTGATTTTTCTCTCCATATACCAGAAAACATTAAGCCTTTTCATTGACTTTTAAAGGTGACCATAAAGATATCCCAAAAAGGTGCCTCTGCATAGCACATTTGAGTCTTCTGATAATAAACTTACCTTTTTTGTTACTTTTTTGAGTCCTTTCCAGAGAACACTCCAACCATGTATATTATAAATGATCATTCTGACTGAGATAGATGGATGGCCCTACCTTTGAAGTCATAGTTACTTGTTGGGAACTTACACTGTGTGCTTGAAGTGCTGAAGGTGAAGGTGGTGTTGGGAGGATTCTTTTTAAATGAGTGGAGTACCTTATTGCTCTAAGCAATAACTTTTCCTGTTAAACTTCAGCTTAAGTAAGCATCTTTCCCTTAGAGAAATACTGAGTATGTCCCATACTGTGTGTTTTTTGACATGCAGCACAGAGTCTTATCTCCAGCCTTGACATATGGAAAAAAAAGTTTGCAGTTATGCAAATAATCAAATTAGAAGGGAATAGAGGTTTATGAAATTTGAAGAGCTTTTTTATTTTTTGTTGAGGACCTTTTTTTGTTGACTGTTTTGGTTTGTTCTTTTTAGAACAAAGGGAGCCGAAAACACAATACAAAATATTTACATGCAAGTGTGTTCCATTAAAACATAATCACTTAGCAGCCCAAAGTGATTTTTATAAATCTTGTATATTGTATAAGATCAGCTCATCTAAGTGCCCCATAGAACTTTTTGTGTGTAAAAGAGGAGTAACAAGGGTGATGCATACATGAAAGCATCCGACCCCCTTTGCAGGGGAAGATTGTATCGAGAATGGTTGAATGTATCAGAAAGAGTGGTTTCTGTAGTCTGGAGAAAGGAACTTTGTCCAACTGCTTGAAATTAATAGATTATTAGAGTTAAATATGTAGTACTCATTTATTTCCTATTAATTGATTTCCGTATTTTTCAGGGTTCACTGCCAGTTAATGAAACTATTTGCAAGGGGAATCGAGGAAAACTGTAAAGATGAAGCTGCCTACAGTCAGAGTAGCATTGAACAATTACTATAGATGTTGTTCCTCCAATGGGGAGAAGAAAAAATAAAAGCTCAAGGAAATTGAGTAAATATGCATTTTAGTCAAATTGACAAGTATTTTAAAATTTTAGATTTTTTTTTTTATGGCTTCAGTATAATTTTAGACATCTTATTGCATTGTGTCATTTTTTTAAGAAAAACATTGTAATCATTAAAATATATCTTGAAGCAATGTAATCTAAGTTATGTTAGAAAAGAGGATTGGTGTGTATATGTATGTATTCATGATGACTGATAAATTCTCTGTGCTTTTCTAGAGAGCGAATTTAGCAGTTGTGTTGCAATAATATCTAAATGTTATAAAACGTTGGACTTTCCATTGTCATCAAACCAAGATATCAAGACAAGATATTTTCAATATCTGAGAAGATGTTTTCTGCTGGGAGTGTAACGTAGTTGCATGTGGCTTAAATGCTGGACAACAATGTTCTCATTCACTTTTTTGTGAAATCTTTAATTTTGTAATTCTGACTATACCTTGCAACTTATCAATGCAATTCAAACACACATTCCTGGCTTTAAGTAAAAACAATAAGAGTTTAGAAATACTTTGAAAAATAAAAGCACATCTGTATGCAGATCGTACCTTATCCTATATATTCTGTTTATAAAGGCTTCCATGAATTATGCTTTTTGGGATTATAAAGGTTTTTATGATTGTTTGAGTGACACCAAATACCACACACTGCAACTGAAATGTCTTGCAAGCAACTTGCAGGGATACTTACATAATACCAGGAAGGCACAGGCAAAGGAAAATATAACTATCTTCTGAAACACCAGCAAGTTTTAATTTTTCTAAAATATCTAAAATTAATGTATGAAAAGTTTTCCTCTTCAGTACACAATTCTTTGGAGATTCTACTACGTATGTTAAAATGTCTTTGCAAAACAAGATGTTGGAATGTTAAGTTTAAAAATATGATTTGATGATTGAAAGTTTTTAATGTTCATTTAACTGAATAGGAAACAAAATAATTTGGTTTGTGAAGTCAAGGGAAGAAACTGGTGTCTGATAAATCACAAATTCACTGTGCTGAGTTGTTTTTATGGCAAAACACATTAGACTATCATATATAGCTATGGAATGATTATTTAAGTTGTCTATGGATTTCTGTATTGTGGCACATACGTGTTCTGTGTGTAGGCTTGGGGCTAAATTTTGCAGCTCTTGTACAGATTTATTCCTGTTTGAGGATCAGAAGTTAGCCCCTGCTCCCTTCTATCTTTTTGTAAGTGTGTAGTTCTCTTTAAAACTTACTGCGTCTGAGGGTTTTGTGGGTTTTTTTTTTGGTGTCTGAGCAGCTAATGATTCTCTATTCATGTATATTTATTGGCAGTTCTGTCATTCAGCTTGTATTAGTTTCATGTCTCCCATGTATTTGGTCTGTGTAACCCGTGGTGATTGGTCATTTTGTTACTGAAGCACTTGAAAATTGTTATAAATGACAGATTTCTTTTTTCTGTTGAGTTTATTTACATTCCAGTTTTGTGTAATATCAAAATGGTGTGTTATATCTTTGCTACAAAGTGTTATTCATACTGCTGTGTATGACAAAAAGCACTTGCAAATGATACTTGCTTAAAGTATAGCCACACAAAGTTTAGGATCTGTTTTTTGTTATATAGTATTTCAGAGAAATACTTGAATACTTTTCCAAAAGTACTGCTGTTTACTTTCCTTGTTAATGCAATGAGTTGAAATGTTGATTGAACCAATGTTTTTCAGACACTTGTAACACAAGTGTTATGTATACTGTATTTTTAAAGCCATGTTTAATAAGTGAAGTAGTACTTTTGAACTAAGAACCCCATTGAAAATGAGATTATGCAGTTCTACAAATGCAATTTTTTTGAAGTTATCATTTGTTTAAAAAGTTCTACAGTTATTGTGCTCTACCCATTAATATTGTGAGAGAACCCAGACTTCCTGCACAAGAATTACAGTAACTTGGATATGATTACCGACAGATGAGGGCATTTATGGGGCATTACAACTATCCAGATCACGTTCTCGTAACTGAGAACAGGAGTAAATACTAACCAGCTCTTTCTGTTAGTTTACTAGCAACTCATGAGACCCTTCCTTGAAAAATGGAGGCTTAATCTCATTGTGAATGTATATTGAAATGCTTTGAATATTTTTTTAATATCGGAATTGTGTTGTGTTTTGGTGTTTTCAAAGAAAGCCACAGTGAAGACCCCCGTTCTGAGAAAAAAGCCACTTGAAAAGGAGGAGAAAAGATCATTCTGTAGTATGGTAATGAAGTGTGAAGTAAATAATGAAGGTGTTGCAACATAATAAAATTAAATAGTCTTAGGTAGTAGAAAAGCTGCATAGTTGCATTTGAATAATTCTATTTGTAGCATATTATACTAGCAAAGCACCATATGTGAGTTGTATGACATGTCCAGTTTATTTTTAAGAAAAGAGCTGCATAAGTAATGTCTACTTAAATTTTAATTCTAGGGTTTGTTTTTTTTCTCTGAATGGAGTTTCAATATGGAAATTCTCTATAGGAAAATGAAGTTTGATTTTTTTTTTTCTTTTTTTTCCCAATCTTGCTGGCTTCAAGATTAGAAAATATGTTCTGTTTTATGATGCTAGGGCATTGCATTGAAAAAATAAAATTCTGTTGTACAGCAATACAGTGGCTTTCTTCTTTTCACAACGTGGTATCTACTTTTGTTCAGCAGAAATCTGGCAGTAGTGTGTGCCGTGTAACCAGCGTGGGCAGATTAAACCAGGTGGAGAAGTAATTCGTAAGATTCTGTTTGGGTTGACCACAGCTTTGTAGCAAGTGTGAGAGTAGACAAACACCGAGAGTGAAGGAAAGCGACTAGTGAAGCTGTACTTACACTAAAACCAAGCAATTCTACCAACGTAAACTAAAGATAGAAGGGGGAGAAGAAACTTAGTTATAATGCAAGTATTTAGAGTTATTTATTATGGAAAAATCTAAACTACAAAAAGTGAAAGAAAACTACCATTCTTAGAAGCATGAAATATGTGTTATAGTGTAACAAGTATATAGTAAATAGATGGGGTGGTTTAGAATTTCATTGCAATAATTACTACAGATGTAGTACATATTCTGATAAGTAAAACGTTGTAGATGAACAGTGGGCACAGAAGGAGAAGATACTTTTCAGCACTGTAGAGACTTCTGCTTTTGAAGTGTATTGGGTGTACGTGACAAGGTTTTAGTAGCTGGGGGGTTTTTGTGAGAAGACACCAGAAGCTGCCCCCATGTTGGACAGTCAGTTCCAGCCAGCTCCAAGACTGACCAGTTGCTGACCAAAGCTGAGATGATTGGCAATGTTGGTAGCACTTCTCTGACAGCATATTTAAGAAAAGGTAAAAAATACTGCACAGCAGCTGTTAAAAGAATGAGGGAAAGTTAAAGAAACAACTCAAACAACTCTGCAGACCGCCAGGTCGGTGCAGAAGGAAGAGAGGAGCAGAGATTCCTGGCCAGCCTGTGGTGAGACCGACTGTCCCCCGGCAGCCCATGAAGGACCTCACGCTGGAGTGGGTGGATGTGCTGTGAAGGAAGCTGTAGCCAGTGGAGAGCCCATGCTGGAGCAAGTTTCGTGGCAGAAGCTGCAGATATGGAGAGGAACACATGCATGAGGAGGTTTTCTGGCAGGACTGTGGCCAATGGGGGACCCAAGTGGGAGAAGTTCATGAAGGAGGAAGGAGTGGGAGAGGTGAAGCATTATGAACTGACCACAAACCCCATTTCCCACCCCCCTGCACCACTCAAAGTGTGTGGGGAGGAGGTGGAAGAGTCAGGAGCGAAGTTGGGCCTGGGAAGAAGGCAGGGAGGGAGAAGGGGAAGGGGGAGAAGGTGGTTTTAGTTCTGTTTTTATTTCTGACTATCTTACTCTGTTATTAACTGACAAGAAATTAAATTAATCTTCCCCAAGTCAAGTCTGTTTTTACCCTGGCTGCAATTGCTGGGTGATCGCTCTGTCCTTATTTCAACCCATGAGCTTTTCGTCGTACTTTTTTCACCCTGTCCTGATGAGGAGGGAGAGGGACAGAGCAGCTGGGTGGGCACCTGACTGGTAGCCAAGGTCAACCCACCACATGCAGTTATGCAACAAGGCAACATTTGCAAGGATATCTTATGGCCTGAATGGGAAGACAATATATAGAATCAGAAATTTATCCAAACATTTCTGTCTTGCAATTCAAGTATTATTTCCCTAGAACTCCGGCCTTAATCCCTATGAAGTAAATGAGTAATAGGAATTCATCATTTTTATTCTTGTTAGTCACATTGCTCTTATTTCAAGTTTTCAACAGGAGAATTAAGTAAATTTAATAGATTCTAACTGGTATTTAGGTTGCAGTAAATGAATTCTGTCCATAATGAAGCAACAGTCTCCCCAGACTTCTGTTTTGCCCACTGACATGCATGATGTACATCTTGCAAAGGCTCTTGCATGTTCTTAATTAACGTGTGACTAGTCCCGTTAATTAGAAGGGAGTGGGGCATTTGTTCTGCAATCAGTCATGCCTTTCAAATCCTCTGCAATGAGAGGATTAACAATTTTTTTTTTTATTCCATTTACTACTGTTTAGAAATGGTTCCTAATATGGACCTACCAAAATTGCCAACAAGAGATTGTCTTCAAAAGATGTTTGATCCTTTAAGGCTCTTACATGTCTGAAATTACTGTTTAATTTAATCTGCCAAATATTTATCTTTTATGTTGATATTTAGCAGCTGTATTTTGGGAAAGGGAAGACGGGGCAGCAGGAAGAAATGCTAGGTTAGTACTTCAGTGTTGCTGAGGTTAAGGTGGTGGGATAGCAACTCACACCAGCTAAGGGTCTGCCCCATAGACCTTGTAAAGTCAGGGAAAGTTCCCACAGAAAATAATTGCCTACAGAAATGCCTATACCGTTCCTGGTAAGTGTTTGTGTAACGGATTCTGAGTTTTCAGTGATGTACATTCTGCAAGGCAGTTTAGCTGTCGGAACAGATTCCTTAAAGATTTTTAGAGTTAGAAAACGTTGGTTACTCACTTAACTGAATCTCCCTTGCTGTATTTAAGTGTGCTTGCTCTGTCCTGGGTGGGCACAGAGAACGGCCTGTTGCCTTTGGGGCAATTCCTTACCTATGCTATTGTGTCTTCTGTTCTTTGCCTAAACAGTATTAATATTCAGACAGAGAAGGAAAAAAAACCCCAATATTCAAGCACATATTGATATCAAGAAAAACTGCTTGAAACTGATTTCTGTTTACCACTAAAGAAGGGATTCAATAGAAAGAGAGCTGGTATTGACCGGGTTGATCTGAAAAAGAAATGAGTATCTGCATAAAGTCTTCCATCAAATCACACACTGTTAGTTCCTAGATGTCATGTTTTCACAGAATGCTGCCTAAAGCTTTGATGGATGCATTTAGAGTAGATATCTCCCCTCAGCAATACCTATCAGATAAATAACTGCTCTGAGGTTTGCACTGCTAGTAGATGCTGCCCTATCACTAGCCCAAGAATCAACCCAGTAAAATAACTAGCTCTCATGTGGTTGGAGCCTCCCATTTCCATTTCATCTCATAATGCTGGAATTTTCTACGGAAAACAGGCAAAAGCTGAACACCTGGGCATTGCTATGGTTGCAATTTCCTCGTAAAGGCTTTCAGAAAATCCTCAACCCATTGGTAGCAAGATCAGGAAAGAGTAAACATAGGCATATTCTCTCACCAGAACAGCAGATTGTGTTGTTTGTTCTCCTCTGTGTGCAGGCAAAGCTTTGAGCTGACAGAAGAATTTCTGGTTTTAACTGCATTAAAGAGTTTACAGAGTCAGTGGAGGAAGGTGAGGCGGGGAGGAAGCACAGGCCTGCTGCCGTTTGCGCTCAGAGGAGTCCATCCTGAGGCTGTTACGGTGGGAGCAGCAGGCAGTAATGCTTCCTCTGGAGGTACTAGTGCAGAAGAGGGATGAGGTGAGTACGAATGTCAAAAGATCTGTGGCTGTGCAGATTCAGCAGTCCAAATTCACCCTCCCAGTCATCAAAATGTTGCACTGCAGCTGTGTAAATTGCTTGGGTTTTGGGACTGAAGGCCATTGCCGTCTGCCCTGCCTTCATTTGTTGGAGGAAATTACACTGGTCTGGGATAAATCTGTCCTGTAACACTGCTGTGAAAAAGCACAGAAAAGCAAAGTAGACTGTGTTCAGTTTTTTCACTGGAGCTAAAAGAGAGGAAAAAGAAGGTGATGAAAGGGCTGTTGATTCACCCTGTCCCTTACCGAAGGAACCTGACACAATGCTTCTTACATTACACGAGCAAGGGAAGTAGGAGGCTACTGCTGCTTGTATTGATTTCTACAAGGGTTCTGTTTTCTACCTTCCCACAAAGGCTACTGAGATACTAGAACTCCTTTCTCCATTTGGCATGGGTGGGGACTAAGGAAATGAATGCTATACCCATTCAAAAGCACAAATAGCTGTATATGAATTCCCTTCAGTCCCAGGACACTGCATACATCCCGCAGTGGTGACAGCCAGGGCTTCCTGCATAGTGGAAAACATCTCCCTGTTCTCTTAGTGCAAGGCAGTGGTGAAAGGAACTACAGTCACTGTGGTTTTAATGTTTCTCCTAAAGCCACTCGGGTGGGAATGCATCTCTGTTGTCTTCATAAAGACTGGGAAACACACACCAGGCCACAATGACCCCTGCAGTGCCCTTTCTACTGACATCATCTGATGTCTTAGACAGTACCAACAGGCTATGGGCTATGTGAAGATCCAATCAGAAGGCATCCATCAGGAAACAAGGTTGCCATTATCTTTGAGCTAAGGCCATAGACATTTTAGCAGAAGAGGAGGTGGTGTTGACGACTGTTCAGTTGTTTCTCATGCATGTTGAAATGTGTGCTGGGAAACCCTGGTATGTGCCAGGAGAAAGATGTGGGTATCCTCTATGGCAGTGCAACCAATGCTGATAAGCAGGAGTGGCCTGTAGTCCGTTGTCAGGAGCACTGATGCGGTGTATGCCTCACAAAGGACCTTAGGTTAGGATGTGCATCTCATTGATGGCTCTGACACAAGTCGCGCTCTGCCTCCAGAATACAGAAGTGACACTGGGAGCAATAACCAACAGAGAGCATACAAAGCAGGTTACACAAAACAGAGGAGATGACAGAGATCATGTTAATGATGTCTGTAATGGACTTGCTGACTGTGAACTGCTGTGTGGCAGGGCTGCAGGGGCTGAGCACAGCCAGCTCGCTGAAGGCAGTGTCCACTCACTTAGTTGAGGGTGAGGGCCTGGAAACAAGTGCACTGGCACTCCAGATCTTATGGCAGCTCTTGGCCAAAGATCTAAAATTAACCACTTATAGGTGGTTATGTTGTGCCAGGAAGTTTGAAAGGTCCTGATGCAAGTCCCAGATCTCTAAGACATATCAAGCCTGATCTCATGAGTGGTGGCCTCCAGCAACCCAGCCATCCTCCTTATTTAAGTAATGGCTAAGTCAGCATGACTCCTGAGATGCACGGAGGCACTTAGTGTGATGGCTCTCCTATGTAAAGCTCTGTCAAACAGCCTCCTATTTGCTTCTTTGCCCTTCTCTCCTTGCATGAGTACCAGCCTGTTGCAACCTACCGATGAGCAGGAAGAATATCGACACTGAGAGGTTACCACATCAGGACCTCTTATACAGGGCAGTGGAGTCTATGTGGTGCCGAAGAGTTCAGATGGAGAAGCAGAGTCTTGTCCTTTGGGCTTGTGTCCACGTGCCAAGAGGCATGGATGTGTCATGGAGGGATCCACTCCTGTGAAGCAGCCGTCAGGACTGACTGAAGAGCAGCCCTACTGCTGCTGCCCCAGTGTTACAACATATATGTGACTGTGAGTATTCGGGAGCAATTTGACATGATGAAATAATTGTGACAAAGGTGTATTTTCAGGGCCTCTTCATGCAGGTCTGCTGGAGGAGATGCTCAACTCTAAATAAAAATCTCAGGCACATTCTTGGATGTAGTCTGAGGCCTGTAAATAACATCGGATATTTTGTTGTAACCTCATTTTCCTCTGTTCAGGCACCTGTCAAGGTCTTGTTTTTCAGTCTTGGCTGACGCTGCCAACACAGTGGTGTCAGTACAGAGAAGGCTCACTAACACTGAGCGATGCTAAACATCTGTAAACAACACAGTGTTTCAAATGTCGCTAACTGGCCTAACTTGGTAGAGCAGTGTCGAGAGGAAAAAGGCTCAGTGCATGTTAAGTCTAAAGGATAACGCTTGAAAATGACACATCTAGAGAAAATTGCACATGCACAAGATTTGCCTTTGGGTAGAAGCAGTTTATTTTGCATACAAATACAAGGGGATGGAGACAGCACAGATATCTCTGTCTTTTGCTCTCTGATGTGCACGTTGATTGCATTTCTGAACCTGTAGTCTACGGTTACCATATTGGAAATGTTGCCACTTACTTTCAATAAGGAAGGAAATATAGCTTTATTTTGGTTTTGGAGTCTTTGTATCACAAATCAGTGCCTATAATCCGGGGAAAGAGAAGGTTATTTTCCAGTAAAACATCAAACAATGCCTTTATATGCAGTTCTGTATGTCACTTGTTTTCTCCACACCCGAAGCTGCAGTGGAGAGTTCTAAAGTTTAAATCATTTTATGACAATAAACTCTCTGGTACACTGTTTAATAATTCTGCATGTTAATGTGAATACTTTTTTATCTACCTTACTGCAGTGACTGCTGTTCAGTGTTTTAAGTCTGACTTGGTCCTGCAGCTCCCTCTACTGAAAATTATTTCTCTTGAAAATAACTCTACATTTCAAAATACAGCAGTCATTTTTAAGGTAGTCTGGCAAATCCATTTCCTGTGGTTCCCCATGGATAAGATCTGCAGTAACGTGCTTCAGTTCAAATTACATGTTACTTTACACTGGTAATTCCTACTTTTAATTTTCTTTATAGGATTCGGCATGAACAGTGATAGATGCTGCACTGTTGCTTTTTGTCCCAAACAACTGAACCATTTGAACAATGTCCTTATTAAAAAAGGACAGAAACATAGCTCAAATAGGGGAAAAGTATAATTGTAAATTTTAGCATCTGGGACCCTTCGATTCTTGTTCATGTACCAACCTTCTCAGCTCAGGAGAATTTGCCTGTGCTGCAAGCGTGTTGGGCGTAGTATTAAAGGTGGCTTAAATATTTGTTTCGAGCAGGTCTGAGGTAGTTCTAGTCCTCAGAGAATGAGAGTTTACTGTGCTCTGCCCTAAGCAAACATGGAAGAATGTCATAGAGAAAGAAAATAAGCTTCCATATCTGTCAAGCTGATAGCCTGCAAGGACAGACCCCGTAAGTACCATTTTCCATCAGTGCCACGCGGCGTGTGGGAGGCTGGGGCAGACCTGACTAGATCTGGTGTTGCTTTTCCTCTCCCTGTCAGTTCTGCATCTCAGGCTCAGCCTCAATTCTTCCTTTTATGGCCGTAGCAGCATTTCTGGGTGCTCATAGTCTCCCCCAGCTTTTCCCCTTGCTCATCGCTACCCTGACCTTTCACTATTCCCGTTGCTTTCTTTTACTGGCTCCTTCTGGAGCTCAAGTTTGGTACCTGCAGTACTGGCCTGATGACATTTCTCTCTCTTCATTTGATCTCCTTTGCTCCACCTTTGGTTCTCCCTCAGTCTGGCTGCCTGCTGCTCCGGCACGGGCTATCAAGCTCTTCTCTGTTATTTCTCTTCTGGAACTTTTCTACTTGATTTTGTGATGCAGACTTACATCTGAAACAAGGGACTTGCTTGTATATCTCTGAGATGTTTGGCGTCTGGACATGTCCTTGGGCACCCAAGTGTTTTACATTACAGTATATCCAAACCATACCGATCAGCTTTGGGTTTGTGGCTTTGTGAGAATTTTTCCACCTGAGTATTTGAAAATTCTCCAAAACTCCTTTTGTCAAGGGGAAATATTAATGTATAATAAAAGAATGACAATAGCAACAGGAAATTATTATTCATTACGTGGAATTCAATTACAAATAAGTGCATATTCTCCGAGGGAGCATTTAAAAGCTGAGTATCACTGACATGATGCTACGTAACGTCACCATCGGGGTAAGGCACTGCCATATTCATACTTCTTTTCTGTCTAAAAGACTGGGTTAAAAAAAGCACATTGCTGTGAACAGTGAGCTTTTCTTACTTATTTCTACATTAAAAGGAATCTCCAAGGAAACAGAAGTACTGTGTGGCACTGCTAAAATGTTTGTTCCCTCTCTTAACCTTCCAACAGCCATCTTTATTGAAAGCCTTTAAAAAAAGAATGATTCCTTTAGCATGTACAAGTACGGACAATATAAATGTCAATATTTATGCTCTACATATTTTCTCCTGTATAGCAGAGCAATGATATATGTGTAAAAGCAATTTTGCAGAAAATAGGATAGAGTGATTTCAGTGCAAATGTTCCTAGCATTTCTTGCTATGAGCTGGCTTGTTTACAATGGGATCCATAATCCACACTACACTTGACTGAAGTGCATCCTAATGTTTGTAACTGGATTTCATCAGAAACCATAAGCTGTAAAAGGAGAATGACTGTTCCTATGGCCAAAAGGGCTGTGTAGTCTGTGCTGCGTGTGGACTTCTTTTAAATTCAGGAGTATTAAGATCCCTGGGGCCTGTAGTGGAAAATGATGAGAGAGAACACAACACTATCAAAAAGGTAGCAGGAGAAGTACCAATCCCTCTGGCCTGGGGGGAGCAGTAGGGGAATGATACGTAGCAGAGAAAAGCACAAGCCAAAGCCAAACCTCCGCGTGTCCATGTATCCCCAGCCGTGTTGAAGGCTCAGCCACTGGCATGTTGTTTACAAAATTCAAACTGACTGTACTTTGGAGCCTTTGGCATGTGACCATTCCTCTTCAACAGTCTTGCATAAATGTTTTGAAATACAGCTGATCCTCAACAGAGCCTCTGGAGGTTGGTACCCTGCGGAACACCAAAGGGTTTCCTCCTCTCCTGAAGGGCAAAGGGACAAAACAGGGTTGGCAGGTCAGCTACCTCCTCAGCTGATGGAAATCAGCTCCTTTGATTTTTAATAGAGCCGCATCAGTTTGCCATAGGTGAAGATCTGCTGCTCTGCTTAGCTGATACATGTGCTTAATCCAAGCACATGTCAGGCAGTATTGCATCAATATTATGAACAGGCTTTGCATCCGTGGTGTGACCTCTGGAATAGTGTTCTGTCAGCTCTAGCAAAGAAGTAACTTTTTATTCTACCTCAGTATACTCTGAACCAGAGGAACTAGACTAATAGGAGTGTTAGGTTCATTTCCAGCTGGGTCTTGAGTAAGGCAAATTTGCATTTTCTATTGAATATACAAGCTCATCTAAACAGAGGTGAGGAGAAGACGATCTATTGACATTATGTAAAGGCAGCATATCAGTTTAAAGGGTTCTGTTTGCCTAGAAGAGTGTGAAGGAGACTATTTAATTACCTGTCTAGGGTTGACAAAGATAAACACCCTGTTATTATTCCATGTATTTGCTTGTAACTCAATTAAGGATGTGTACTTAATTGTATCACCAATATGAAGAAGTAAGTGTTAAGGTGTTTGAAAGCTAGAGGAAATGAGATGTCCCTCAAGAAACATGAAAGGTCAGGGAGTAGAGAAAGCAAGGAAGCATAAAATTATGGCATTGGTATTCAGCTAAGATCAGAAGTGAAGGGCTGTGTTATCTGAATTCCCAATTGTAAGGTTGAATTGAGGAGTTAACAGAAAAAGTGCGGACTTACAAAGCAGAGCGACACAGCACAGCAGCATGAACTAAATCAAACACGTCTAGCTATTCTGTCAGTGGTGAAGGAGAGCTTATGTTCTCAAGTTATTTCAGTTACATTGAATCATCCCTGACATATCTACAATATTTGCTGTCTTCTGTGTACAACACTCTTGAATGATAACATTTAATGCATGGCACTAAGTGATCAGCCTATTTCATTTTTCTGTTTCCCCATATTAATTTTGCCATTAAAAATACAGAAACAACAAAGGAGATGAGGTTGTTTTTTTTTTTTAATTTAAGATTAATGCACAAGGCTGTCTGATCATCTCCCTAGCTGTCTCTTTTAATGTGCTAAGTCTTTAGCATGGATTATGATTGCATATATCATATAAACCAGACTGGCTAACCCCACCTTCACCCAACGCACATTAGCCCTAACGTTTTGCAAAGCAAACACAGAGGAACAGGATGTATTTCCCTGCCAAGGTGCATTCTCCATAATCCTGCCCCTCAAACTCTGGCTGTTCTTGCCAGCATCAGCACAGTGGGGTGACCCCAGCCCACCAGCACCAAGGCGGTGAGAGGAGGAGCGATACCGTACAACGGCAAAGCACCGCCGCATGTTGCCCCTGTCCTACGGCCCCGCAGCAGGACAGCCAGCGCCGGGCAGTGTCCCGTGACCGCACCCAGAGATGGCATTCTAGGAGCAGACTCAGAAGAGTAAGTCATTAGGTAACTTCTAACTGTTTCTGACTATTTTCCCCCTTTCTGTGGAATCAAGTGTTCTCACCGGCTGAGGGGGGCAGAAAGCAGGGGAGGTCACTTGGTGACGTCAGGTGGGAGATGGCACTTCTGGGGTGCTGTAACAGCAGAGAACTGAGGGAAAGGGTCTTCCCTGCTTCTCCCCTGCCATTAAATGTCTCCATCTAATCTTCCTTTTGACACACCTGACAGTATAAACATGTTCTTTGCAACCCCAGGAGATTTCCCCAGCTGCAATTAATCATTGAAATAGTTTGATTAAATTTAATTTTGCTCGTTATAATTTTTTTTAAATTACCTCAGCACTTTTAGAAAAAAACGGGGTTTTTTTAATCCATCTGACAGCTGATTGTTTTGAGTTTTTTTTTACGGCATCTGACACAGCTGATACCACTGTTCTTATCATAAATATCTGCCACATTAGTTTAAAGCTGTGATTAAAGCTGCTCCACATTCTGCTGGCAAGGCAGCTGGACCTGCATGAATTACAATAATAACCACAGAAGCTCCTTCCTGAGAAGAGTGCTGTTTCTGTAGCTGTGTCAGACAAGTGCTGCCTTTTAAGAATGATTGCTCAGCTCTAAATGACATTTTTGGCTTTCTTCTAAAAAAGTAAGTTATTTATTGTCTTGTGATTTTTAACTAAAGAACACTATCATCCCTAGAGAACAATTTTGTTTTTCAGCACCGGAGCAATTACTTTCAGCTGAATCAAGCGTCTGATGTTTAAAAGTCTGTGTGGTTTCACAGGTCTGAAAAACACCTTCTCTTAAGGACTCCTAAGCTGGTTTCTCTGTGGCTCTCACCACATTTCTCACAACTCAGAAGTAGATAGCTGCATATCACCTGGGCAACACTCTCTTACCATTCACGATTTCTTAGAAAAGATATATGTAACCGGTTATACTCAAAGTTGAAGCAGGAGATGACTGTATATGGTTATGATGCCATCATTAAGATGATAGAACTTTTTCTGGAAAAGTTGTTCTCGTACAGGACAATAATCACAGAGTCATAGAACAGCCCAGGTTGGAAGGGACCTTGAAAGATCCTCTGATCCAACATCTTGTGGGAAAGAAATCCTAGATTATATTATCAAGCATCTTGAAACTGCATCTTGAAAACCTCCAGTGATGGGGACTCTACCACGTCCCTAGGGAGGTTGTTCCAGTCAATGATTGTTCTCACTGTAAAAAATTCCTTTCTTTTGTTGCGATGAAACCTCTCCTGGTGCAACTTGTACCTGTTGCCCCTTGGTTTCTCCATGTGGCTCCTTGTGGAGAGAGAGAAGAGCCTCCGTCCTCTTTGTAGCTGCCCTTTAAGTTCTGGAGTACCGTGACGAGATCCACCCTGAGCCTTCTCTTTTCAGGGGACTAAAAACCTAACTCCTTCCACTGTTCCTCAAAGGGCAGGTTCTCCAGTCCTTTGATCATTTTCATGGCCCTCCTTCGGACCCTCTCCAGTCTGTTCATATCTTTCTTGAATTGTGGGGACCAGAAACAGTACTCCAGGTGTGGCCTGGCAAGTGCTGGGGGGAGTCACAGAGCCCACGGGAAGGCAGCAGATGGAGAAAGTACAGATTCAGCTTGAAATGAAGAGCTTCTGCCTTGCACAGGGGCAAGATACCACTGACTGAAAGCAGCTTGTCTCTCTGAGAGGCAACATCTCCTAACTCCTGCCTCTGCCAAATGTCTACCAGCCAGCTTCCCCTGCACTTGGGTAGGCTGCTAGGGGACCACTGTGCTGGCAGGACTCTAGCACGTCTGAGAGAGCCTCCACACCTTCCAAGGAGAGAGTGATGGCACCAGCTCCCCTGCCAGCAGCTGACATAGAGCACAAGCTTTAGTGCTGCACTGCTCAGAGCAAGGAGGCAAACAATGAGACCTTGGTGGCCACGTTGTGTGTGGCCATGGCCACTGTATAGGTAGCACATATTTTCCTGAATAGGGCTAGTCCCTGATACTGGAGCGAGGAGAGCAGGTCCACAGAGCTGAAGGCAAGATGCCCTGTCAATGGCAGAGCATACACCTGCACTGATAGTTGAGTACTGACATGAATCAGGATCGTATTGATGATCAATCCACTGAGGGAAAGTCTTAAAAGTGTAAGTCATAAGAACAAAACATGTATATAACCAGATCAATCTATAATTCATACTTGCCAGAGGCATTTTGACACTCAGTTCTTGCCACACTGAATAATTAATATATTTTTTGTGCTAGAAGGAAATAGTGTACATTAAACATATCATCCACAAAATGGTATTAAATGCATATGACCATGATATTTCATCTTCTCATGCCAACATCTAAAATAAAAAAACAACCCCCAAAACCAGAATGACAAAGCAAAAAATAATAATAATTGTAATCTGGGTGATTCTTAGGTTCTTACAGGATTTCAGACAAAACACATGGTCACCAACTAGAGTCAACGTTCATGGCTTGCATTCTGTGGCAAATCAATCTCTTGCCATGCCTCCCCATCCTTTAGTGGTACCGCACTTCAGTGTAAGCCTCCCAGTGCTACAGAGCCCGGTCGCCCCGGCCCGGGTGGCTCAGCCGGGTGGAGACCACAGCACTGGGGTCAGCTCTTGCCACAGCGGCTGCTTTGTCTGAGTGCTGTGCTCAGCTAAAATCTCAGTCGTCTTTATCCTGGTCTGCTTAGATCACTTGGATTAGAAAGTATTGGAGAAAAAAAAATAGCAACAAATGTTTTGAGCAAATAAAATCAATTTGATTGGTGTAAATCAGCTGGTTGCTTGTGCTGACAGGGATTCATTGTGTTGGGGAAAGCACTAAGGCCGTGGGGTGGGGTGATGGTGTATGGTCTACGCGGCGCTGGGTAGGGAAGGGTAGTGACCTGGGCTGGGGAGCAGAATGTTGTACCTGGGGATACACACAGCAGGAAACAGAAGACAGGTCCTGAACGAAAGCTGCCATACTTGGCCTGGTGCATTTATCACCAGTTACCACTCAGAGGATCTAAAGGAACAGGCTTGGGCTGTCTGGTTGCTAAATCCTCCGACTTTCATCTGTGATCCAGGTTCAGGTCTCATGGACAAGGCCTGCATCAAAAACCTCAGGCCAAGCAGGGCAAATGCATTATGCAGTGTCTTTGCAATGGCCTTTGGACAGGCTGTCAGCAGAATTACTGTCACCACCTCTCCTGAGATGTCTGTGAAACCTACCGTAAGTATTCTGGCCGCTGGCTCTTTTGCGTGTGTGCCCAGGCTGATGACTGGTATCAGTTAGTGTGTGGTCGCTGAGGAAATTTGTGGACGCGTGCTGCAAGTACGTCAGGCAATTAATTCTTTAGCATACCTTCTAATATGAGGCCAAAATTAGACCATGAGTTCCTTCTCATCCCATTAGCCTGAGGCTGAGGGATGGAAAGGACTGGTGAGCCAGCAGTGGTACTGCACACACCCACTTATGCCAAACTCCTGCTGATGCCTCACCTCTTTTTGGGGCAGTCAGTCCCAGCCCACTGTCACCGAGTCAGACTAAGTGACAGCCACGACTTCTTTTTCTTCTCCTCCATTAGCTCCTTCCACATGTAGCCTCTCCGTCGTTGGCTCCTCACCTTCTCCAAGCTCTTTGAGATGGCACCTGCTGCTTGCTGGGGACGTGGGCAGGGTGGCTTGTGTGCGGGTGTGTGTCTGAGCACAGGGCGAGACGAGCTGACCATCTTCCGTGAATTCTGGCCTGGAGGGATCCACAGGCTGTGCAACTGGCTTGTTTGTGTTCCTGGGAAGTCAAATGCATGGGAGCTTCTGCCAAAAGGGGAAAAAGATCTGATGTGGTCTGTAATGGCAGAATATTTCATGACATAGCATGGGTGGGGGAAGGCTTGCTAGAAATGCAACTGGGTTAGGGTATGAATCTCCTGTGTGACTCTCTCATGCATCTGGGGATGCTGCTGAAGAGGGCTTCTGCCTCCCTGGGCTCTTCTGTGGGTAGTACTTGTGAGGAGTGGGGAGCTGAGTATGGGAAACTCTTTATTTCCTCCATAACCTCCAAATACCATCCATATTTTCCTCCTTTTCTTGACTCCGACTTACTCCAGGAGAATTAAAGCCCACAGTTTGCTCACATTCCCACCTCTTTCCAGTGGTAGCTGAAAACATGAAAATTACAACACAGATGAAAGACGGGATCCCAGTAACCCAGGCTGGAATGTGTGCTGTGGGGACTGCTCGCCTCTCTGGAGACTGGTGCTGGAGCAGCACTCGTGGCTGGGGAAGGCAGTTTGCCAAGCAGTCCCATCCTTGATCAGGCTGTCGAGCAGACGGACAACCGTGGCATGGCTTTCAGGTCGGCGGGCAGCCCCTTTACCGTCGGTGCTGTGCACCTTCACTGCCTGCCGGGCACTTGTGATACGAAGGAGTGGGTTTGTGCATCGAGACAGGGAAAGGCAGGGGGTGAGAGTGCCAGGTGATGGATGGCACGTCTTGCCATCACCTCTCAGGCATGAGGGTGCTAGCTGGCAAATGAGCCTAAATGGGGCTGAGCTGCTTGAAATGAGTGCCTAGATGTCTGGGGTGTTATTAGCAATCCAGGGGAATTAGATTTGTGGTCTGGGGCAATTGCATCGTAACTAAATGTAGGCTCATACCCAGAGGGAGAAGTTTACTCTACTTTGGAAGCCTAAACTAGGGCAGATGAAACTCAGTCACTGGGTCTATATACAATTAATAATGCTCTCAATACATTTAGGACATTTTTCTCTTTGTCTTTTGTTCTAGAACAGACACTCATGATTGTTGTATTAATTTTCTTGTATTACTTTAAAAAGTAATTCATGTACAGAGTAGATTGCTTGTGATGATTTTTCACTGCCAATATAGCTTGATGAAGTGGCTATGAAAGCTTGCCCATAGCTCTAAGAGCAGCATGAGGCCGAACGATGCAATTCAGAGGTGCTGCCTGCCCCAGCCGTACCATAGGAAGGTACCAGCATCAGCCTGGCACGTACCTAGCCTGGGGCCAAAGTCTACCCTTAGGAGGAACACAGCAGAATTATATTCTCTCAAAAATATTACAAATATCACAGGCTTTTATTGATTCTGTGAGTTCTTATAAATCGGGCAAATAATTCTATTTCTAATACAGTCTACAATGTCTTGAGGGGACTGGGACATTTAAAGGCAAAAGGGTCAGGATTTTACTCCTCGTTTTAGGGTATATTATGTCCTTTCAGCTCATCAATTTTCAGTATTTTGTTCTTGCTCTTAAAAAACATTTCATGTGGGTGTTTTGACCTCACAAACCAGATGTCAGTATTACTCCCTGCAGCTTCATGGGGGACGAGGACTGCTGTTTTCTGTGATTATTATGGGAGTTTATTACTTGAGTACAGTTCGTGACTGGCTAACGCACATTTTCTCCACAGCCATCACTTTCAAAGCATCTTTTTAATTTGTTCCCCTTCCTTAAACCCTGTGCTCAAAGGTGTTTATTTATGCTTTCTGTCTCCCTCTGACTGTTCAGGCCAGTTCTCAAAAATGAAGACAAGAAACTCACTGGACATAGGCTGCACTGGACATACAGGTGTCCCGCTGTGGGCTGCGTTGTGTAAGAACCATCATTTAAATTGGTTAAGAAAACATGAAAATGCATCATTTTCTTTTTTTTTCCCCTCCTGTGTGTTTTCTAAATACTTTGAAGTGGCAGGTCATGGAACAAAGCAATAATTATGAAATGACACACTATTATAATAACAAAGCAACAAGTATCTATAATTAATTAAAAGTAACAAAGGAAGAATTAGAATATAAGAGTCATCTAAAACAACAGCTGAGATGCTATTGCAGCAGCAGGATGTGGTGCACTGCTCCTCTCCCAGTGCGAGATCTTCAGAGGGTGCTGGGGTGTGGATTGTGAGTGTCCCTCTGTGCTGTGCTCTGGGAGGGGGAAATTAAATGTGTTGATAGACACAATTAGAGACAACAAATGTTTATCCTTCTTAATTAGACTGTAGAACACTTATCTTCAACTTCCCCCAACACTTGCTGTTGAAAACAAATTATTCTGAGAACACTCTTAATGTAATTTTTTGCAACTTGCAGAAATCCTTACCTCTTCTTTAGTAAGGCTAATGGCTTGAGACTGACCAATAGGCCCCAACAATGGAAGTTTTTATACATAGAGTATAAAAACTAGACAACTAGCGAAAGTATTTCAAAGAGAGCAATGGCCTTGAGCTGACTTCAACCCACACATTCGTTCTCAGCAATGGGGAACATCCCCCATCATGGCAGTGAGCATATTATAGAGGCTGGAGTCACACGGTATTGTGATTGAACTGTGTATGGCAATTGCTATAATTTGCTAAATGCAATTTACATTTGTATTGTGGTTTTAGTATATTTTGCATCACTCTGCTAAGTCAGAAATCCCAAGTAACACCTTCACATAAGTAACTTTGACGTTAAGCATTACATCCTCCATCCGTGACATATCCAAAAGAAACTGGTCAGAGAGTATTGGACTCCAACATGGCTGTTCAATAATAAGACCATTTTGTAATTATGTTGTTCGTAAGTTTACGTGGCTTTTACTTTTGTCAGATAGTTTCTCATCAGAGAAACTTAGCTAAATGCCAGCAGCAATGACAACTGGCAACTCTAATTACACTTGACAGAGTACAAGACAATCTTTTTTTCTTCCTACCAGATGCTCCCACTGCTGCAGGCTCCCTTGTCTAGTAATTCCTGCCCCCGGTAGAACTTATTAAGACACACACCTGTCATTTGGGACGTCACAAATATGTGGCAAGACATGTAAAGCATAGCAACGTACAGCAGAAGTGCCAGCATAAACAGCCTCCCTCTGTCAGAGAAGACTAACTTCAGAAGTGACGAGTTACGTGGGGCAGACGCTTGTCAGTAAAGTGAAGTGATATTTCTGCAGCAGAGGCAGTCGGGGGATCAAATCCAAAAAGGTATCAGGGTGCATCCCTGTCCAAGCGCTTTAGGGCTGATGTGCTCCTCTGATCGTCACACAGCCATTTCTGCGCCTGAGCCACCCAAACGGTCTGGCAGACTCATGCTTGATTAAGTAGCGGGGGCAGACAGGATGGTCTGACGACTGCTGTGGTATGATACCGCAAGGTACACTCCCTCTGTGTTTCTATTCCAGGTAAATCACAACACAACAATCTGTCAGCAATCACAGATATATTTTCTCATTTTTCTTCGGTGCATGAATTTTTGTTTAGTATTACTTTAGTTTGCCTTCAATGTATGGAAGGAACTGACCTAATTTTTGCTGCCAGGCACAAGGAAGCCAGAGCAATGAAGGTGTTCTGTGGGGGAAAGGAAACACACCATATTTCAAAGATCCTGGAACAATATTCCTGATGTGAAGCAAGATCATAAGAACAAGAAATGGCCATACACCAATAAGGAGATTGGTAGCGAGACACTGGCAAGTTAAAATGTCACGTTATTGGGAAAAACCCAAACAATACCTCACCAGCTGATTGATTCATCTGTGGTTCTAACATACACCATTGTGAAATATTTTCCACTTGTTCCAACCACTATCTAATGCTACTTCTTACTAATGAATTCTGGAAAGCATTGAGACATGCAGAGCTTTAGTTTGTCCAGTTTTGTGTGAGTTTGTGTGAGTACAAATCCACCGTGATCTAACTGGGGAAGAGGCACACATGCTGGTGCTAATGGAGAGGCAATATTCCCTCATCTTCATAAAAAAAACCCTGCCCCAAGCCATACTCACAATGCAAAAATTGATATTGAATTTTAGAGCATTATGGGCTGTTATTTGTTCTACTTTATATGGAATGAGAATTTGGGAAGTCTTGAAGAGCAGCTCAGCAATTTTGTGCCTTCTGGGGGAAGCAACATCAGCGCATCTTCTCTTATTTGTGTGCTGCAGGCACTGAGGTTCCTCCTCAGTTTTGTTCCTGTGGTTGTGAGAACTAAGTCAGTTCATGAGCTTGTGTCACCGTTTAAGGCTGGGCCGG